>NC_052569.1:165327-353339 GCF_016699485.2 Gallus gallus | reverse complement strand
CAATGCCCGCTGGGATTTGTAGTCCCCCCCCCCATCCCCACACCGGAGCCGGAAGCGAAAACACCGGAGCCGGAAGCGGAAAACCGGAGTTCCCCCCCCCCCCCCACTCCCCACCCCCCCCATTTTCCCCCCCAACCCCAAATCCCGCCGCCCCCCCCCGCCCTCACGACCCCCCCCCGATCGCCCCCACCCCCTCCCCGCCCCCCCCGCTCCGTTTCCCGGCGCGGCGCCCCCCCGTCCCTCTCCCCCCGCCGTCCGGGGGGTTCTGAGGCGCTCCGGGCGGCGCTCACCCGGGATGGGATCGGAGGCGGCGGCGGCGGCGGCGGCGGCGGCGGGAAACGCTCCGACCAATGAGAGGCGGCGGCGGCGGCGCGAGCGCTCGGGCCAATGGGGGGCGGCGGCGGCGGCGGCGCGCGGTACCCCCGGATGCGGCGCGCGCGCGCGCGGGGACGGCGGGAGGTGGGGGGGGAGGAGGGGGGGGGGGGGGGGGGGGGGGAGCGCACGCCGCGGGGCGGGGCTCGGGGAGGGGGCGGGGCTTATGGCGGAAGGGGAGGGAGGGGGCGGGGCCGCGTTTAAAGGGCCAGCGGCGGATTTCGGGGGGGAGGGCGGAGAAGGGCTGCGTGGCGGCGTCGCGCGTCGCACGGCCCCAATCCGCGGCCCCACCCCATAACGCCGTCCTCTGCCCCGTCTCACCACCCCGCGTCCCCATCCCGGAACCCCACTTCCACGGCCCCATTCCACGGCCCCGATCCCCGTCCTCGTCCCCGTATCCCCGCCCCGTATCCGTGTCCCCATTCCGCGTCCCCGTTCTTCGTCCCCGTCCCATATCCCACCTCCACGCCCCCCATCCCCTCCCCGTATCCCCACCCCATTGCCCCCCACTGCCCCCGTAGCCCCTCCATAGCCCCCCATAGCCCTACTGCCCCCCGTAGCCCCCCCACTGACCCCCCATAGCCCCCCATAGCCCTATTGCCCCCCGTAGCCCCACCCCACCGCCCCCCAAAGCCCCCCCATAACCCCCCCACGGTGCTGTGCCCCCCCCGCCCCCCCCATTTCGCGTTTCCCCCCCCGGCCCCATTCACAACCGCGGCGGTTCCGTCCCCCCTTCATTCCTTCATTCATTCATTCCTTCATTCATTCATTCCTTCCTTCATCCATTCAGTCCTTCGTTCCTTCATTCATAAATCCGCTCCGCGGCGCCTCCGTGTGGGAAAAGCGCCGCCCCCCCCCCCCAAAAAAAACCCCATAGCGGTCTATGGGGGGGTGTGGGGGGGGCACCGTCCTCGCGTTCTGCCCCTCCTCCCTCCCCCCCCCCCCCCCCCCCCACCCCGGGAAGGGCCGTTGGGGCCGTTCGCAGCCGCCGGTGGCAGCGGGAGGGGCGGTGAGGGGGGGGGGGGGGGAAGGAGGGGGGAAAATGGGGGGGATTTGGGGGGGGGCGGCGATGGGGGGGGGTCGTGGGGGGGCTGGGAGGGGTGGGGGGGGTGGAGGGGGGGGATTGGGGGCGGTGGGGTGGGGATATGGGGGGCAATGGGGGTAGTGGGGGTTATGGGGGGCAATGGGGGGGGGCATGGAGATATGGGAGGCAGTGGGGGGGATATGGGGGGGCATCGGGGGTGGGGGGGCGCTATGGGGGGCATTGGGGATGGGGGGGCAGTGGGGGGCAATAGGAATATGGGGGTCTATGGGGGGGGCCGATGGGGGTTATGGGGGGCCTATGGGGGGCAGTGGGGGGGGGGGGGGGCAGTTGGGGGGGGCGCAGCCCCATTGCAGCCTATGTGTCGTCGTCCCCCCCCCACAGCCCCCGCTATGGGCAACTCTGCGTTGGAGGCCGCCAAGGAGACCCCCCCCCAAAAAGAGGAGACCCCCCCAAAAGGGGCGACCCCTCCCCTAAATGCGGCCCCCCCCCCCCCCCCAAGGAAGAGGAGAGGAACGGGGAGGCGGAGGACCCCCCCGTGTGCCCCCCCCGGGATCCGAACCCGCGGCCCTGGAAGGAAACTCCGCCCCACAGCGGCCGGCGGTGGGGGGGGCAGCGCAAAGAACCGCCCCCGCTGAACCGCTTGGGGGGCGACGGGGGAGGGCAGCGCCCCACAGATGGAGCTCAGCGCCCCATAGATACGGCCCAGCGCCCTACAGATGCGACCCAGCGCCCCATAGATGCGACTCAGCGCCCCACAGATGCGACTCAGCGCCCCATAGATGCGACTCGACACCCCACAGATGGAGCTCAGCGCCCCATAGATACGGCCCAGCGCCCTACAGGTGGAACTCAGCGCCCCATAGATGGAGCTCGGCGCCCCATAGATGCGACTCAGCGCCCCATAGATGCGACTCAGCACCCTACAGATGTGACCCAGCGCCCCATAGATGCGACTCAGCGCCCCATAGATGCAACTCAGCACCCTACAGCTGTGACCCAGCGCCCCATAGACGGAGCTCAGTGCCCCATAGATGCGACTCAGCGCCCCACAGATGTCACCCAGCGCCCCACAGATGTCACCCAGCGCCCCATAGATGTCACCCAGCACCCCATGGCCACCCCCCAGCGCCGTGTGCTCATTGCACGACGGCGTCAGACCGCCACCACCTCCTGCCCCATAAGTGCCACCCTGCGCCCCACAAGTGTCACTTCCCACCCCATAAGTGCCACCCTCTGCCCCACAAGTGTCACTTCCCACCCCACAGGCACCACCTCCAGCCCCACAACTGCCACCTCCTGCCCCACAACTGCCACCCCACACCCAAGTGTCACCTCCAGCCCCATAAGTGCCACTTCCCACCCCACAAGTGCCCCCCTGTGCTCCACAAGTGTCACTTCCTGCCCCACAAGTGCCCCCCTGTGCCCCACAAGTGCCACCTCCCGCCCCACAAGTGCCACCCCGCACCCAAGCGTCATCTCCAGCCCCATAAGTGCCACCTCCCACCCCATGAGTGCCACCCTGCGCCCCACAAGTGCCACTTCCCGCCCCACAGACACCACCTCCCGCCCCACAAGTGTCACTCCACATCCAAATGTCACCTCCCGCCCCATGAGTGCCCCTCCGTGCCCCACAAGTGCCACCCTGCACCCCACAAGTGCCACTTCCCACCCCACAAGTGCCCCCCCGTGCCCCACAAGTGCCCCCCCCCCCTTCCCCCGACTCCCCCATGGGCCGCCTGCTGGAACAGCTGCGCTCCCTCCACATCACCTCCCCGGGACCCCCCCCGGGACCCCCATTTCCCCACTTGGGGGGCAGCCCCACCCCCACCCCAAACCCCCATTCTGCCCCCCAACCCCTCCGCCCCATAGCGCGCTCAAAGGGCAAACGGAGGGGCTCCAAAGCCAAACTGCCCTCCCGGGGGCCGCCCCATAACTCCGTGCCCCCCAAGTCGGAGCCCCCCAAGTCGGAGTTGGGGGTCACACCGAAGCCCCCCCCCACCCGCTGGGCCCCATTTCAGGTGGGGGGCGACTGCACGCAGCGCTGCTATTGCAAACACCGCGACCCCCCCCGGCTGCCCCACAACGTCAGAGCGTGGTGAGGGCACTTGGGGGGCACACTTATGGGGCGGGGAGGGAGGGGAGGGGGTCCCCGAGACCCCCAACTCTATTAACGCAGCCCCCCCCCCCCCATTTTATCACATAGGTTGGCTCGGATGAAGGCGGTGCCCCCCGAGATTCTCCGGGGGGGGGGGAAGGACGGAGGCGCTGCCCCATAAGTTGGAATCGCCGCCCCATAAGTTGGAACAGCTGCCCCCCCCCCAAACCCCATTAAAAGTTGGGGCACAGCTGCTGCGCTATGGGGCTGAGGGGAGTGGGGGGGGAAGCTGCAAGCCCCACAAGTGCTGCGCTATGGGGCTGGGGGAGCTGTGAGCCCCACAAGTGCTGCGCCATGGGGCTGAGATGTGGGTCAGCGAGAGCCCCACTGCGAGAAGCCATGGCTTTATTGACGGGTGATGGGGGGGGGGGGTCACCAGCGCCCCCTCTGCCCCCCATGGACGGGAATGGGGAGAAAATGTGGGGCAGAGTTGGGGGTCCACGGCCCACATTTGGGGGTGGTGGTGGGGGGGGGGGGAATACCCCTTTAAAACAGCTTAAAACCAACGCATGGCGAAGAGGAAAAAGGGGGGGGGGGGGGGACCCCGAAAATGGGTCTGGAGGGGACAACGTGGGGCGGCCCCGGCAGTTGTGGGGCGGCCCCATAAGTTGTGGGGCGGCGTCAGACGATCATTTCGAGCTGCCGCGCGTATTCGATGACCTGAGAGGCCAACTGCGTGGATGGGATGGTGGAGTCCTCCGCCTTCTGCTGCTGCACCCCAAAGCTGTAGTAGTTGTTGGGGCCCAGAATCCAACCGCGCTGTGGGGAGATGGGGGGCGGGGTTGGGGGGCTGCCCCATAGAGGGGGGTTGGGGGGCATAGAGGGGGTGGGGGGCACCGAGTTGGGCTGAGGTGTGGGGTGGAGTTTGGGGAGGGTCTGCCCCGTAGGTTTGGGGGTGATATGGGGTGGCTGTGGGGCAGCTATGGGGTGGCCGTGTGGTGGCTATGGGGTGGCCATGGGGCAGCTGTGGGGCAGCCGTGGGGTAGCCGTGGGGAGGCTATGGGGCAGCTGTGGGGTGGCCATGGGGTAGTCATGGGGCGGCCATGGGGCAGCTATGGGGCATGGTGTAGGGCAGGGGGGGCAATGTGGGGCACACTATGGGGCAGCTATGGTGTCTCTATGGGGTCATTACGGGGTTCTTATGGGGTCTCTATGGTGTCCTTATGGGGTCTGTATGGGGTCACTTATGGGGCCTCTATGGAGTCCCTATGGAGTTGTTATGGGGTCTCTATGGGGTCCCTATGGGGCCACTTATGGGGTCGCTGTGGGGTCTCCCCGGGGTCGCTGTGGGGTCTCTATGGGGTGGCTGTGGGGTCCCTATGGGGTGGCTGTGGGGTCCCTATGGGGTCCCTATGGGGTCCCTGTGGGGTGGCTGTGGGGTCCCTATGGGGTGGCTGTGGGGTCCCTATGGGGTCCCTATGGGGTGGCTGTGGGGTCCCTATGGGGTGGCTGTGGGGTGGCTGTGGGGTCGCTATGGGGTCTCTATGGGGTCCCTATGGGCACCTTGCGGCCGTATTCGCTCATCCTTTTGGCGCTGGGGAAGAAAAGGATCCGCGTCGCCTCCGGGAACAGAATCTTCTCGTAGGCCTCCTCAATGCAGCCCGCGATCTCATCCCTGCCCGCAGCACGAGCCGCGTCACGGGGGGCGCTTATGGGGGGGGGGCGGTTATGGGGGGCGGTTATGGGGGGGGGGGGGCGGTTAGGGGGGGCGGTTGGGGGGGGGGGCGGTTATGGGGGGCGGTTATGGGGGGGGGGCGGTTAGGGGGGGCGGTTATGGGGGGGGGGGGGCGGTTATGGGGGGCGGTTAGGGGAATAGGAGGCAGTTAGAGGAGCAGTTAGGGGGGTGGGAGGCAGTTAGGGGGGCAGCTACGGGGGTGGGGGGCAGTTAGGGGGGCAGGTAGGGGGGTGGGGGGGCAGGTGGGGGGCAGTTAAGGGGATAGGAGACGGGGGCAGTTATGGGGGTGGGAGGCAGTTAGGGGGGCGGTTATGGGGGTGGGGGGCGGTTATGGGGAGAAGGGGTGGTTATGGGGGTGGGGGGGCAGTTAGAGGGGCAGTTATGGGGATGGGAGGCAGGTAGGGGGGCGGTTATGGGGGTGGGGGGCAGTTAGGGGGGCAGCTAGGGGGGTGGGGGGCGGTTATGGGGAGAGGGGGCAGTTAGGGGGGCAGTTACGGGGTTTGGGGGACAGGTAGGAGGGCAGTTATGGGGGTGGGGGGCAGTTATGGGGGCAGTTATGGGGGTGGGGGGCAGTTATGGGGGTGGGAGGGCAGGTAGGGGGGCAGTTATGGGGGCAGTTATGGGGGTGGGGGGCAGTGAGGGGAGTGTGGATGGCAGAGTTGTAATGAGATGTAATTAATGAGGTGTAATTAATGGGTATGAATGGTGCAGTTCTGATGGCGTCCGGCGGTGTCAATGAAGGCGTTGCAATGGGGTGAGATTAATATTAATGAGGCTAATGAATATTAATGAAGATGGCCAGGTGGCAATGTGCTTAATATTAATGAGGCTGATTGATGTTAATGCTGTGTGCTGGACGTCAATGAAGAAGGCGGGATGAATGAGGGGTGCTTAATGATGTTAATTAATTAGCAGCAATTAATGGGCGCTGACCTGATGGTGTCCAGCAGGATGTCGATGAAGAAGGTGGGATGAATGAGGGGTGCTTAATGATGTTAATTAATTAATGAGCAGCAATTAATGGGCGCTGACCTGATGGTGTCCAGCAGGATGTCGATGAAGAAGGTGGGATGAATGAGGGGTGCTTAATGATGTTAATTAATTAATGAGCAGCAATTAATGGGCGCTGACCTGATGGTGTCCAGCAGGATGTCGATGAAGAAGGTGGGATGAATGAGGGGTGCTTAATGATGTTAATTAATTAATGAGCAGCAATTAATGGGCGCTGACCTGATGGTGTCCAGCAGGATGTCGATGAAGAAGGTGGGATGAATGAGGGGTGCTTAATGATGTTAATTAATTAATGAGCAGCAATTAATGGGCGCTGACCTGATGGTGTCCAGCAGGATGTCGATGAAGAAGGTGGGATGAATGAGGGGTGCTTAATGATGTTAATTAATTAATGAGCAGCAATTAATGGGCGCTGACCTGATGGTGTCCAGCAGGATGTCGATGAAGAAGGTGGGATGAATGAGGGGTGCTTAATGATGTTAATTAATTAATGAGCAGCAATTAATGGGCGCTGACCTGATGGTGTCCAGCAGGATGTCGATGAAGAAGGTGGGATGAATGAGGGGTGCTTAATGATGTTAATTAATTAATGAGCAGCAATTAATGGGCGCTGACCTGATGGTGTCCAGCAGGATGTCGATGAAGAAGGTGGGATGAATGAGGGGTGCTTAATGATGTTAATTAATTAATGAGCAGCCATTAATGGGCGCTGACCTGATGGTGTCCAGCAGGATGTCGATGAAGAAGGTGGGATGAATGAGGGGTGCTTAATGATGTTAATTAATTAATGAGCAGCAATTAATGGGCGCTGACCTGATGGTGTCCAGCAGGATGTCGATGAAGAAGGTGGGATGAATGAGGGGTGCTTAATGATGTTAATTAATTAATGAGCAGCAATTAATGGGCGCTGACCTGATGGTGTCCAGCAGGATGTCGATGAAGAAGGTGGGATGAATGAGGGGTGCTTAATGATGTTAATTAATTAATGAGCAGCAATTAATGGGCGCTGACCTGATGGTGTCCAGCAGGATGTCGATGAAGAAGGTGGGATGAATGAGGGGTGCTTAATGATGTTAATTAATTAATGAGCAGCCATTAATGGGCGCTGACCTGATGGTGTCCAGCAGGATGTCGATGAAGAAGGTGGGATGAATGAGGGGTGCTTAATGATGTTAATTAATTAATGAGCAGCAATTAATGGGCGCTGACCTGATGGTGTCCAGCAGGATGTCGATGAAGAAGGTGGGATGAATGAGGGGTGCTTAATGATGTTAATTAATTAATGAGCAGCCATTAATGGGCGCTGACCTGATGGTGTCCAGCAGGATGTCGATGAAGAAGGTGGGATGAATGAGGGGTGCTTAATGATGTTAATTAATTAATGAGCAGCAATTAATGGGCGCTGACCTGATGGTGTCCAGCAGGATGTCGATGAAGAAGGTGTAGCTCTCGGCCGGGATGTTCCCCTTCGCCAGGAACACTTTATTGTAGCTGCCCTCCATCAGATACTGCCGGCAGCGCAGCGCAGCGTCACCCCACAGCGCCGCCCCATAACCAACACCACCCCACAGCACTGCCCCATAACCAACACCACCCCACAGCACTGCCCCATAACCAACACCACCCCACAGCGCCGCCCCATAACCAACACCACCCCACAGCGCCGCCCCATAACCAACACCACCCCACAGCGCCGCCCCATAACCCACAGCGCCGCCCCATAACCCACAGCGCCGCCCCATAACCCACAGCGCCGCCCCACAGCGCTGCCCCATAACCCACAGCGTCACCCCATAACCAACACCCCATAACCCACAGCGTCACCCCACAGCAACACCCCAGAACCCACAGCAACACCCCAGAACCAACACCACCCCATATCCCACAGCGCCACCCCATAACCCATAGCGTCACCCCACAGCAACAGCCCATAACCCACAGCAACAGCCCATAACCAACACCACCCCATAACTCACAGCATCACCCCATAACCCACAGCGCCACCCCATGTAGACGTTGCTCTGGATGTCCCCCCATGTCCCCATATCCCCCCATGTCCCCCCGCCCCCCTATCAGCCCCATATCCCCCCCCACATCCCCCACCTGCTCCAGGGACACGGGGTGCCGGATGTACACGTTGCCCTGGATGTCCCCCATGTCCCCCCATGTCCCCCCGCCCCCTATCAGCCCCATATCCCCCCACCCCCCCACCTGCTCCAGGGACACGGGGTGCCGGATGTAGACGTTGCTCTGGATGTCCCCCCATCCCCTATCAGCCCCATGTCCCCCCATCAGCCCCATGTCCCCATATCCCCCCATGTCCCCCCATGTCCCCCTGCCCCCTATCAGCTCCATATCCCCCCCCACATCCCCCACCTGCTCCAGGGACACGGGGTGCCGGATGTAGACATTGCTCTGGATGTCCCCCATGTCCCCATATCCCCCCATGTCCCCCCATGTCCCCCCATCCCCTATCAGCCCCATGTCCCCCCATGCCCCCCCATATCCCCCCACCCCCCACCTGCTCCAGGGACACGGGGTGCCGGATGTAGACGTTGCTCTGGATGTCCCCCTGCCGCCCATGTCCCCCCATGTCCCCCCGCCCCCCATCAGCCCCATATCCCCCCATACCCCCCCGCCCCCCACCTGCTCCAGGGACACGGGGTGCCGGATGTAGACGTTGCTCTGGATGTCCCCCATGTCCCCCCATGTCCCCATGTCCCCCCATATCCCCCCGCCCCCCACCTGCTCCAGGGACACGGGGTGCCGGATGTAGACGTTGCTCTGGATGTCCCCCATGTCCCCCTGCCCCCAATCAGCCCCATATCCCCCCATGTCCCCATGTCCCCTATCAGCCCCATATCCCCCCCCGCCCCCCACCTGCTCCAGGGACACGGGGTGCCGGATGTAGACGTTGCTCTGGATGTCCCCCATGTCCCCCCATGTCCCCCCATCCCCTATCAGCCCCATGTCCCCCCATGCCCCCCCCATATCCCCCCACCCCCCACCTGCTCCAGGGACACGGGGTGCCGGATGTAGACGTTGCTCTGGATGTCCCCCCATCCCCTATCAGCCCCATGTCCCCCCATCAGCCCCACATCCCCCCATGTCCCCCCATGTCCCCCCGCCCCCTATCAGCCCCATATCCCCCCCATACCCCCCCGCCCCCCACCTGCTCCAGGGACACGGGGTGCCGGATGTAGACGTTGCTCTGGATGTCCCCCTGCCGCCCATGTCCCCCCATGTCCCCCCGCCCCCCATCAGCCCCATATCCCCCCATACCCCCCCGCCCCCCACCTGCTCCAGGGACACGGGGTGCCGGATGGAGACGTTGCTCTGGATGTCCCCCCATCCCCTATCAGCCCCATGTCCCCCCATCAGCCCCATGTCCCCATATCCCCCCATATCCCCCCATGTCCCCCCATGTCCCCCTGCCCCCTATCAGCTCCATATCCCCCCCCACATCCCCCACCTGCTCCAGGGACACGGGGTGCCGGATGTAGACATTGCTCTGGATGTCCCCCATGTCCCCATATCCCCCCATGTCCCCCCATGTCCCCCCATCCCCTATCAGCCCCATGTCCCCCCATGCCCCCCCATATCCCCCCACCCCCCACCTGCTCCAGGGACACGGGGTGCCGGATGTAGACGTTGCTCTGGATGTCCCCCTGCCGCCCATGTCCCCCCATGTCCCCCCGCCCCCCATCAGCCCCATATCCCCCCATACCCCCCCGCCCCCCACCTGCTCCAGGGACACGGGGTGCCGGATGTAGACGTTGCTCTGGATGTCCCCCATGTCCCCCCGCCCCCTATCAGCCCCATGTCCCCCTATCAGCCCCATATCCCCCCATATCCCCCCACATCCCCCACCTGCTCCAGGGACACGGGGTGCCGGATGTAGACGTTGCTCTGGATGTCCCGCGCCGGCAGCCTCTCCAACTCGGTGTGGAATTCGGCCACGCGGTTCTGGGACAGCAGGAAGAGCAGATTGAGGCCCAGCAGTTGGTGGCGGAACGCCGACTCCGGCAGCTCCTCCCTATGGGGAAACGGCAATGGGGGCGGCCCCGGCAACGCGGCACAGCCGGGCCCCGAACACACCGCGGGACCCCAAATCCACTATGGGAACACACGGCACAATGGGACCCCAAACACACCGCGGGACCCCAAATCCACTATGGGAACACACGGCACAGCCGGGCCCCAAACACACCGCGGGACCCCAAACACACCGCGGGACCCCAAACACACCGCGGGACCCCAAACACACCGCGGGAACACACGGCACAATGGGACCCCAAATACACTGTGGGAACACAGAGCACAATGGGACCCCAAACACACTGCGGGACCCCAAATCCGCTATGGGAACACAGAGCACAGCCAGGCCCCAAACGCACTGCGGGACCCCAAACACACTGCGGGAACACACGGCACAATGGGACCCCAAATACACTGCGGGACCCCAAACACACCATGGGAACACACGGCACAGCCGGGCCCCAAACACACTATGGAACCCCAAATCCACTATGGGAACACACGGCACAGCCGGGCCCCAAACACACTGTGGGACCCCAAATCCACTATGGGGCCCCAAACACACTATGGGGACACAGAGCACAATGGGACCCCAAATACACTGCAGGACCCCAAACACACTGTGGGAACACAGAGCACAACGGGACCCCAAACCCACTATGGGAACACACGGCACAGACAGACCCCAAACACACTGTGGGCCCCCAAACACACAGCTGGACCCCAAATCCACTACAGGAACACACGGCACAGCCAGGCCCCAAATCCACTATGGGAACACGGACCCACAATGGGACCCCCACACCCCCAGTGGGACCCCCAGAGCCACAATGGGACCCCCACAGCCACAATGAGATCCCACACCCCCAGTGGGACCCCCAGACCCCCCGTGTGCCCCGCAGAGCCCCCCTCACTTGTAGTCGAAGTAGTAGCACTTCAGCTGGGCCATATAGCGCTCGAAGGACGGGATGTCCTTCTTTAGGATGCTCCACTGCGCCCCGATCTCCAGGATGTCCCCTGCGGGATCAGCGCCACAGAACCTCAGAACCCCACAGTCCCACAACCCCACAGCCCCACAACCCCACAGCCCCACAGCCCCCACAACCCCACAGCCCTATATCCCCATAGCCCCCACAGCCCCACAACCCCATAACCCCACAGCCCCACAACTCCCACAACCCCACAGCCCCCACAACCCTATATCCCCATAGCCCCCATAGCCCCCACAGCCCCATATCCCCACAGCCCCACAGCCCACGTCCCTGTAACCCCCTCCCCACTTCCCCACGCCCCCCTCCCCACAGCCCCACGTCCCCACGCCCCCCTCCCCACAGCCCCACCTCCCCACATCCCCCTCCCCACAGCCCCACATCCCCCTCCCCACAGCCCCACCTCCCCACAGCCCCCTCCCCACAGCCCCACTTCCCCACGCCCCCCTCCCCACAGCCCCACGTCCCCATATCCCCCTCCCCACAGCCCCACGTCCCCCTCCCCACGTCCCCATATCCCCCCGACACCCCCCCAGCCCCCCTATGGCCCCCCACTCACGGGCCAACACGAGCTGCTGTTTGGTGAGCGCAGTGCCGCCGGTGGGCAGGAAGTTCAGCTCCAGCAGTGCCAGCTTCATTAAGGGGGGGGGGGGGGGGGAGAAACCTCATTAGCAGCAGCCCTAATGAGTGGGGCAGCCCCCCGCCCCCACCCAGCGTCAGGGACCCCCAAACCCTCCCAGGGACCCCAAAATGTGGGGCGATGACCCCGAAATTGGGCCTAGAAACCTCCAGGGACCTCAAAACGCGGCCCTGTGGAAGAGCAGAGACCCCAAAACGGGTCCGGGGATACCAAAATATGGAGCAGGGACCCCAAAAAGGCCCAAAGACCCCAAAAAGGTCAAAGAACCCCCCAGAAAAGGCTCAGGGACCCCCAAAAGAAGGCAAAGAGGCACCCAAAAGAACCCAAAAGAACCCAAAAGAACCCAGGGACCCCCAGAAAGGCCCAGGGACCCCAAAAGGGCCCCGTGGTCCCCAAAAGAAAGCCCAGAACCCCCAGGAGATGACCCAGGGACCCCAAGGAAGGCCCGGGACCCCCCAAAAAGGCCCAGAGACCCCAAAAGAACACCCAGGGGACCCCAAAAGGCCCAAAGACCTCCAGAAGAAGGCCCAAGACTCCCCAAAAAGGCCCAGGACCCACAAGGGGTGACCCAGAAATCCCAAAACAAAGCCCAGGACCCCCCAGAAGGCCCAGGGACCCCCCAAAATGCCCGGGGACCCCCAAAAGAAGGCCCAGGACCCCCAAAAGAAGGCCCAGAGGCCTCCCAGGAAGGCCCAGGACCCCCAGGAAGGCCCAGGACCCCCCAAAAGAAGGCCCAGGGACCCCCAAAATGCCCGGGGACCCCCAAAAGAAGGCCGAGAGGCCTCTCAGGAAGGCCCAGGACCCCCATAAAGGCCCAGGACCCCCCAAAAGAAGGCCCAGGGACCCCAAAAGAAGGCCCAGGGACCCCCAGTAAAGGCCCAGAGGCCTCCCAGGAAGGCCCCGTCCCGCCGCCCTCACCTTGAGGCGGCCCAACGCCTCCCCGCACTTGCTGAGGTTGGGGCTCTTCCGGCCCCATTCTCCCTTCAGCTGTTCGTACATTCCCGCTGCGGCCCGCAGCCCCCCGGCGCCCTCCGCCCCGTTCAGCACCGCCGCCGCCATCGCCGTGAGTCTGCGCCGCGCCGCTTCGCGACACTGCCGTCAAGCGATGATGACGACGATACGACGACGACGCGCTTTACGGCAGCCCCCCGCCGCCATGGCAACGGCGCCGCGGGAGGCGCGGAGCGGAGCTCAGCGGCGCGACGCCGCCGCGCTTTACGGCTGAGGCGGTGCCGTGGAAACACCGCTCGGAGCATGCGCAGAGAGCGGGCCGCGCGCGAGGCCCTGACGCCATCAGCGTGAGACGGAAGTGGTGCTGAGTGAACCGGAAGCGGCCCGCGCTGAGCCGGAAGGGCTGCGCGGAGGGGAACGGTGACTCCATGGGGGGGGGAGGGGATAAAAACCGCCCCCAAAGGACCCCGAGCCGCCCCCCAGAAAAACAAAAAGACCCCAAACCGCCCCCAAAATCCCCAAACCGCCCCCAAGAGACCCGAATCCGTCCCCAAAACGATCCCAAACCGCCCCAAAAAGGCCCCAAAAAGACCCCGAACCAACAAAAATCCGTTTTATTGCTCCGTACCGCACACCGGAAGCCCCCCCTCCTCCCCCCCCCCAAAAAAAAGAAATCCGAATTTCTTCTTTTTAACTTAAAACGGCTCCAAATTTGACACCCCCCCCCCCCCCCCCCCCCCAGTGCCACCACTGCTCCATTGCCGGCAATGGAGACCTCTCCCCAACCCCCCCCCCCCCCCATGGGGGTGGCACCGACGTTAAGGCAACGAACCGCTATTGCTATCGGGTGGGGGGGGGGGGGGGCACCTTTCGGACCCCCAAATTATGGGGAGGGGGCTCTGGGGGAAGGGGGGGGGTGTAGGGGGGAAAAAAGGGGGGGGGGGTTCAGAAAGCTCCGATTTGGGGCAAAAAGCGACAAAAAAAAGCAATTTCAAACCAACCCAAAATAGATAATAATAATAAAATAGCATAGAAAGAGTCCGGCACTGAGCGGGGGGCGGGGGGGGAACCCCACTGATGTGGGGCAGCCCCATATGGATGTGGCAAAGACCCCCAGTGATGGAGGAAGACCCCATTGGTGTGGGTAAGATCCCCATTGGTGTGGGGCAGCGCCCACTGAGGGGGGAAGAGCCCTCGGTGTGGGGCAGAGCCCCAGGTGTGGGGCAGCGCCCCCATTGACCGGGGAAAGACCCCCAGATGTGGGGCAGCGCCCCCATTGAGCGTGGCAGATCCGTCGGTGTGGGGCAGACCCCCGAGTGTGGAGCTGCCCCCACAAACAGGGGCAAACCCCTCGGCGTGGGGCAGCCCCCATTGACCAGGGAAGACCCCCAGATGTGGGGCAGCCTCCCTCAATGTGGGGCAGCCCCCACGGACAGGAGAACACCCCTCGGTGTGGGGCAGACCCCATTACGTGGGGCGGACCCCACCGGTGCGGGGCGGACCCCTCAATGTAGAGCGGCCCCCACGGACAGAAGACCCCTTGATGTGGGGCAGCCCCCCAGATGCGGGGCGGCCTCCACGGACAGGGGCAGACCCCACGGATGTGGGGCAGCCCCCTCGATGTGGGGCAGCCCCCCGGGGGGTCACTCCCGGATGCTGGCAGAGTATGAGAACTGGGGGAAGTGCGTGCGCTGATCGCCGTCCAGGGCGTCCACGTCGTCATCTGGGGGGAGGAGGGGAGGGGGACAGATGTGAGCGCCGCCCCCCCCCATCCCCACCCCACGCTTGGGGGGCAGAGAGGGGGGCGCCGTGGCGGTGGGGGGGTGGGGGGGGGGGACGCACAGCGGTCGGGCGGGGTGATGGTGATGGACTGCGCCGTGAATTCGTCGTCAAAGTACCGCGTGTCGATCTCTGAGGTCACCTGAGGCCGGAAGGGGGGCACGAGCTGCGGGGGGACAACAGCGTGACTGGGGGGGGCAACAGTGGGACTGCGGGGGGGCAACAGCGGGACTGGGGGGGGGCAACAGCGGGACTGGGGGGGGACAACAATGTGACTGCAGGGGGACAAGAGCGGGACTGGGGGGGGGCAACAGCGGGACTGCAGGGGGGCAACAGTGGGACTGGGGGGGATAACAGCAGGACTGGGGGGGGACAACAATGTGACTGCGGGGGGACAACAGTGGGACTGTAGGGGGACAACAGCGGGACTGGGGGGGGGGCAACAGTGAGACTGGGGGGGGACAACAATGGGACTACGTGGGGACAACAGCAGGACTGGGGGGGGGACAACAGTGGGACTGCGGGGGACAACAGTGGGACTACAGGGGGACAACAGTGGGACTGCGGGGGACAACAGCGGGACTGCGGGGGGGGCAACAATGGGACTGCAGGGGGACAACAATGGGACTGCGGGGGGACAACAGTGTGACTGCGGGGGGGCAACAGCGGGACTGGGGGGGGGCAACAGCGGGACTGCAGGGGGACAACAGCGGGACTGGGGGGGGATAACAATGGGACTGTAGGGGGACAACAACGGGACTGCGGGGGACAACAGCGGGACTGTGGGGGATAACAGTGAGACCGGGGGGGGACAACAATGGGACTGTAGGGGGACAACAGCGGGACTGGGGGGGGACAACAGTGGGACTGGGCGGGACAACAATGGGACTGTAGGGGGACAACAGTCATATTGTCCCCCCCATCAACCACATCATAACAACACCACACCACCACAACACCACCGCAATGATACCGCAACACCACAACCCAACACCACAACAACACAACATCACAACACAACCACACCAGCACAATGATACAACACCACAACAACTCAACACCACAACCCAACCCAACCCCACAATGATACCACACAACACTACAACACCACAATGATACCCCAACACCACAACAACACAACACCACGACACAACACCACAACACAATCACACCACCACAATGATACAACGCAACAACCCAACACCACACCACAACACCACGACACACCACAACACAACACCACCACAACACAATGATACAACACAACAACCCAACACAACACCACACCACAACACCACGACACAACACCACCACCACAACACAATCACACCACACCACCACACCACCACCACGATGATACCACAACACCACGACACACCACCACGACAACACAACCACACCACACCGCCACCACAATACCACGCCACAACAACACAACACCACAACAACACAACACAACACCACAACAACACAACACCACAACACCACAACACCACAACAACCCAACCACACCACACCACCACGACACCACCACAGTGACACAACACCACAGCACCACACCGCGGTGCCGCCGCTGACCTTCCTGTGCACCACGTCCTGCCAGTTGATGGCGGCGAAGAAGCGGTGCTCCATCACCTCCTGCGCGTCCGTGGGGCCGCCGCCCAGCCTGGGGGGACACAGCGCCCCACAGCCTCACCCACGGCGCCCTATGGGGCCTCAGCCCCACACCCGCCCAGAAGGGAGCCCGGAACGCAGAGCCACCCCCGGCCCCAAATCCCCCCAGATCCCCCATTCCCATCCTCATCCCCATCCCTGTTCCCAACCGCCCCCCCAGACCCACACCCTGACCCACTCCCATCCCTCCAACCACCCCAGGGGAGCCCCCAAACCATCTATGAAAGCCCCCAAATCCCCCCCAACCCCTCCAGGGGAGCCCCCAGCCACCCCAAGGGAGCTCTCAAACCCCCCCAACCCCCCAGGGGAGCCCCCAGACCCCAGCAAATACCCCAAGGGCACCCCCAGACGCCCCAGGAGAGCCCCAAAACCACCCGGAGACGCTCCCAACCCCCCCCCCCCCCGAGGACCCCCCAGACCAGCCATGGAAGCCCGCAAACACCCCCAAGCCCACCAGGAGAGCCCCCAAACCACTCATGGAAGCCCCCAGACCCCCCCAAGCCTCCCAGGGGAGCCCCCAAACCCCCCAGGGAAGCCCCCTCCCCACGTTACCTCTGCTTGGGGTCCTTTTTGAGCAGCCCGGCCAGCAGCGCTTTGGCCTCGGGGCTGAGGGTGCGGGGGAAGCGGATCTCCTCCATCAGGATGAGCTCGAAGAGGCGCTCGTGGTCCTGGTTGTAGAAGGGCAGGCGGCCGCACATCATCTCATACATCACCACCCCGAGGCCCCACCAGTCCACTGCGCGCCCGTAGTCGTTGTCCTCCAGCACCTGGGGTGGGGGGGGGGAAAGGGAGACCACGTGGGGTTGGCTGACCCCCAATGGACCTCAACTCCAACGGCTGGGGGGCTTCAAATCCCAGTGGTTGGGGTCCCTCAGTTCAAGTGCTTGGGGTTCTTCTTCCCTACGTTTGGTGGTCCTCAGCTCCCAGTGCTTGGGGGGTTCTTCTTCCCACCATTTGGGGGTCCTCAATTCCATTGGTTGGAGTTCTCCAACCATTCACCATTTGGGGTTCCCCACCTCCCACCGTTTGGGGTCCCTCAATCCCCCTTCCCCCCCCACTTCAGTTCCCAGCTCCCACCGCTCCCCCACCCCCACCCCCCCACTCCCCATTTTTGCCCATTCTGGCCCTTTTTCCCCCCAAAACGGGGCCGTACTTCGGGCGCCAGGTACTCGGGGGTCCCACAGAAGGTCTTCATGGTGGCCCCATCGCTGATGCCCTCTTTGCAGAGCCCAAAGTCGGTGATCTTAATGTGCCCATCCTTATCCAGCATCAGATTCTCCAGCTGCAAAACACAGCAGCTATGGGGGGGGCTGTGGGGCAGGGGGGACGTGAAGGTCCCCAACGTGGGGGGGGGGGGGAAGGATTGGGGGTCACCATGGGGTTGGAATGGGGTGGAGGTCCCTGCTGGGGGGAGGTGGAGTGGGGGACCCCATAGCGGTAGGGGAGGAATGGGAGGGGGGAATTTGGGGGGGGGGGGAATGGAGTGGAGGTCCCCATGGCGGGGGGAGGGATGGGATGGGGGTCCCCAGGTTGGGGGAGGGGGAGGGAAGGGGGAGGTTCTTATGGGGTGGATGGGGTGGGGGTCCCCATGGGGTTGGGGGAAGGATGGAGTGGTGGTCCCTGCTGGGGAGGGGAGGGGGGGCATGGGATGGGGGTCCCCACTGGGTGGGGGGGAGAGGGGGTGGAGATATCCATAGGGTGGGGTCGGGGAGGATGGAATGGAGGTCCCTGTTGGGGGGGGGAGGGGAGGGGATGGGGGTCCCTGTTGGGGGGGGGAGGGGGGGAGGGGATGGGGATCCCCAGGCTGGGAGGTGGGGGGGGAGAGAATGGGGTGGAAGTCCTTATGGGGTGGAGATTCTTATGGGATGGGGGTCCCCACTGGGGGGGGGGGGTGGAGGTCCCCGGGGGGGGGGGGAGGATGGAGTGGAGGTCCCTGTTGGGGGGGGAGGGATGGGGTGGGGGTCCCTGCTGGGGAAGGGGGGGTTGGGATGGGGGTCTCCATGGGGTGGTGGGGCGGATGGGGGGGAGCAGCAGGGGAGGAGCAGCAGGGCAGCGCCGGGTGCAACCGGGCGAGGTAACGAAGAAGACGGGGGTAACGAAGAGAAGGAAATAATTAAGAAGACGGGTTAATTAAGAGGGGGCGGTGAACGGCACCTTGATGTCGCGGTACACCACGTCCCGGGAGTGGAGGTACTCCAGGGCAGAGACGATCTCAGCCCCATAGAACCGCGCGCGCTCCTCCGTGAAGACGCGCTCCCGGGAGAGGTGGAAAAAGAGCTGCAAAACCGGGGGGGAAATGGGCTGAAAAAGGGGGAAAACGGGGAGAAAAGCACCGGGAGGGGGGAGGGGGGGGTGTTGGGGTGGTGATGGGGGGATATGGGGCTGGGGGGGGGGGAGGGCACCTCGCCGCCGTTGGCGTATTCCATAACGAAGCAGAGGCGGTCGCTGGTCTGGAAGGCGTATTTCAGGGCCTGCAATGGGGGGGGACAGTCAGAATGGGAGGGGGGGACGGCCCCACAACAGCCCCACAACAGCCCTACAACGGCCCCACAACGGCCCCACCACAGCCCCACCACAGCCCCACAACGGCCCCACAACGGCACCACAACGGCCCCACAACGGCCCCACAACGGCCCCACCAACAGCCCCACAACTGATGACATGAAGGCATAATGATGACATCACACCACGGTGACATCATGCATGGCGACATGGATGTGTTGAGGTGACAGCAGTGTGTGCAGGTGACATCACGCCCTGGTGACATCAATGCATCAAAGTGACATCACGCAACGGTGACATCAACGCGCCATGGTGACATCACACCATGCTGACATCAAAGTGACATCACACCACGGGGACACCAAAGTGTTGTGGTGACGTCACATGTGGTGACATCAACATGTCGAGGTGACATCAAGGTGTGGAGATGATGTCACACCATAATGACATCAAGGTGTAAAACTGACATCACACACAACGACACTAGCGTGTTGAGGCGACGTCACACACAGTGACATCAAGGCATTGAAGTGACATCACACCACGGTGACACCAATACGTGCAGGTGACATCAACATGTGGAGGTCACATCGATGTGGGGAGGTGACGTCACGGTGTCATGGTGACGTCACCCACAGTGACACTGACATGTTGAGGTGACGTCAAGGTGTGGTGGTGACATCACTCCCAGTGACACTGACGTGTTGACGTCAAGGTGTCGTGGGGAGGTGACGTCACAGTGTCATGGTGACGTCACCCACAGTGACACTGACGTGTTGAGGTGACGTCAAGGTGTGGTGGTGACGTCAGCCCCGGTGACACCGACACGTTGAGGTGACGTCAAGGTGTGGTGGTGACGTCACCCCCGGTGACATCAGGTGGCGGTGACGTCACGCCGTACGCACCGTCAGGAAGGGGTGCCGGGTGTTCTGCAGCACGCGGCTCTCGGTGACGGTGTGCGCGACCTCGTCCTGCATGGGGGGGGAATATGGGGGGAGGGGGGGGGTCAGCGCTGCGGTGTGACCCCACAACAGCCCCCCCTCTCCCCCAAACTGGGGGGGCGGTGCTCTGTGCTCTGCCCCACAGCCGCTCCCAGCGCAGCCCAGGGCCGGAAGGTGGGGGTGTGGGGGACACATCACCGCGGGGGGCTGAGCGGGGGGCCCAATGCACCCCAACCCCACCAGGGGAGGACGCGGGATGCAAACACCCCCATTTTGGGGCAGTTTGGGGTTCCCAATGCACCCCAACCCCATCAGATAAGGACATGAAATGGACATACCCACATTTTGGGGCTGATTGGGGTTCCCAATGCACCCCAACCCCATCAGATGAGGACACGGGACACCCCCCCACCTTTGGGGCAGTTTTGGGGTTCCCAATGCACCCCAAACCCATCAGATGAGAACACAGGACGCAAACACCCCCATTTTGGGGCGTTTTGGAGTTCCCAGTGCACCCCAATCCCATCAGATGAGGCCATGGGACACAAACACCCCCATTTTGGGGCAGTTTGGGGGTCCCAATGCACCCCAACTCCAGCAGATGAGCGGATGGGACACAAACACCCCCATTTTGGGGCAGTTTGGGGGTCCCAATGCACCCCAACCCCATCAGATGAGGCCACGGGATGCAAACACCCCCATTTTGGGGCAGTTTGGGGTTCCCAATGCACCCCAACCCCACCAGACGAGGACATGGATGGACACACCCCCATTTGGGGGCAGTTTGGGGTTCCCAATGCACTCCAACCCCACCAGATGAGAACATGGGACACAAACACCCCCATTTTGGGGCAGTTTGGGGTTCCCAATGCACCCCAACCCCACCAGATGAGGCCATGGGACACAAACACCCCCATTTTGGGGCAGTTTGGGGGTCCCAATGCACCCCAACTCCAGCAGATGAGCGGATGGGACACAAACACCCCCATTTTGGGGCTGATTGAGGTTCCCAATGCACTCCAACCCCACCAGATGAGAACATGGGACACAAACACCCCCATTTTGGGGCAGTTTGGGGTTCCCAATGCACCCCAACCCCACCAGATGAGGCCATGGGACACAAACACCCCCATTTTGGGGCAGTTTGGGGTTCCCAATGCACCCCAACTCCAGCAGATGACCGGATGGGACACAAACACCCCCATTTTGGGGCTGATTGAGGTTCCCAATGCACCCCAACCCCATCAGATGAGGCCACGGGATGCAAACACCCCCATTTTGGGGCAGTTTGGGGTTCCCAATGCACCCCAACCCCACCAGATGAGGCCATGGGACACAAACACCCCCATTTTGGGGCAGTTTGGGGGTCCCAATGCACCCCAACCCCATCAGATAAGGACATGAGATGGACACACCCCCATTTTGGGGCTGATTGGGGTTCCCAATGCACCCCAACCCCACCAGACGAGGCCACGGGACCCCCCCCCATTTCGGGGCGGTTTTGGGGCGCCCCTCAGCAGCCCACCTTGGCGATGATGACCTCCTTGCGGAGGATCTTCATGGCGTAGTACCGCCCCGTGGCCTTTTCCCTCACCAGGATCACCTTCCCGAACGTTCCCTTCCCCAACAGCTTCAGGTAGTCGAAATCGTTCATCGTCTGTGGCACAGCGGGGGGGTGTTGTGGGGTGGGGGGGGATGTGGGGCTGCGCTGCGGGCAATGGGGCGGCTGCGCCCCCAGAGACCCCCCCGGGAACCAACAGCGGAACCGAACCCCTTCAGCCCAAATCCGGGCTGGAAATGAGGCCCCCCGCAGCATTCCCACCCCAATCACCCCATTAGGGTCCCCCCCCCCCGCAGCATTCCCACCCCAATCACCCCATTAGGGCCCCCCCCCCCCCACAGCATTCCCACCCCAATCACCCCATTAGGGCCCCCCCCCCCCGCAGCATTCCCACCCCAATCACCCCATTAGGGCCCCCCCCCCCGCAGCATTCCCACCCCAATCACCCCATTAGGGCCCCCCCCCCCCCCCGCAGCATTCCCACCCCAATCACCCCATTAGGGCGCCCCCCCCCCGCAGCATTCCCACCCCAATCACCCCATTAGGGCCCCCCCCGCACCCCCCCCGCAGTACTCCCACCCCAATCACCCCATTAAGACCCCCATCCCCCCCAGCAGCCCTCCCACCCCAATGACTCCATTAGGACCCCCATACCCCCCCCCAGCAGCCCTCCCACCCCAATGACCCCATCAAGACCCCCATCCCCCCCAGCAGCCCTCCCACCCCAATCGCCCCATTAGGAATTCCCCCCCCATCACCCAATTAGGACCCCCCCCCCCCTCTCCAGCATCCCTCCCACCCCAATGACCCCATTAGGACCCCCATACCCCCCCCCAGCAGCCCTCCCACCCCAATGACCCCATTAGGACCCCCATACCCCCCCCCAGCAGCCCTCCCACCCCAATGACCCCATTAGGACCCCCATACCCCCCCCCAGCAGCCCTCCCACCCCAATGACCCCATTAGGACCCCCATACCCCCATCCCCCCAGCATCCCTCCCACCCCAATGACCCCATTAGGACCCCCATACCCCCCCCCCCCAGCATCCCCCCCACCCCAATGACCCCATTAGGACCCCCATCCCCCCCAGCATCCCTCCCACCCCAATGACCCCATTGGGACCCCCGCCCCCCCCCGCTCACCGCCTTGGCCCGGCTCTTGCTCACAGCGACCTCCATCTCCTCCGCCCCGCTGTTGTCCCCGGGGGTCCCACATTTGCAGTCCCCCCCGTCCCCCCCCGGCTGCTGCTGCTCCTTCAGGCTGTTGGCCACCGTCTGAATCGCCCTCATCCACTCCTCCCTGAGGGCACAGTGGGGCACGGTGAGCGGCGCGGCGCCTGGGGGTCGATCCGGGGGGCTTTGGGGGGGGCTTTGGGGGCTTTGGGGGGGGGTTTGGGGGGGCTTTGGGGGCATTGCGGTACCGCTCCTCCGGGGAATCCACGTGGAAGGTCCTCTCGATGACCGTCGTCCATTGCAGGCAGCGGATGACGAACGTGTTGGGCCGCGGGCGCTCCGTCTTCATCAGCTGGCACTCTGTGGGGCAGCAATGGGGGGCAATGGGGCTTCGGGGGCTGCAATGGGGCTTCAGGGCGGCAATGGGGCTTCGGGGCGGCAATGGGGCTTCGGGGCGGCAATGGGGGGGTACAGGGACTGCAGGGGGGGTACGGGGACTGTGGGGGGCGTATGGGGACTGCAACGGGGGGGCTTTGGGCACTGCAGGGGGGGTATGGGGATAACAAGGGGGGTTTGGGGACTGCAGGGGGGGGGCTATGGGGACTGCAATAGGGGGTATGGGGATAACAAGGGGGCTTCGGGGGCTGCAATGGGGCTTCGGGGGCTGCAATGGGGGGGTACAGGGACTGCAGGGGGGGTACGGGGACTGTGGGGGGCGTATGGG
Source organism: Gallus gallus (assembly GCF_016699485.2). Taxonomy (NCBI): domain Eukaryota; kingdom Metazoa; phylum Chordata; class Aves; order Galliformes; family Phasianidae; genus Gallus; species Gallus gallus. The sequence goes on along the minus strand of NC_052569.1, from coordinate 330,109 downwards.
GACTGCAACGGGGGGGCTTTGGGCACTGCAGGGGGGGTATGGGGATAACAAGGGGGGTTTGGGGGCTGCAGGGGGGTATGGGGATAACAAGGGGGGTTTGGGGACTGCAGGGGGGGGGGTATGGGGACTGCAATAGGGGGTATGGGGATAACAAGGGGGCTTCGGGGGCTGCAACGGGGGGCTTTGGGGATAACAAGGGGGGTTATGGGGACTGCAACGGGGGGGTATGGGGACTGCAATGGGGGGTATGGGGACTGCAGGGGGGGTACGGGGACTGCAACGGGGGGTTTGGGGACTACAATAGGGGGTATGGGGATAACAAGGGGGGTTTGGGGACTGCAAGGGGGGTTTGGGGACTGCAGGGGGGGGGGGTATGGGGACTGCAATAGGGGGTATGGGGATAACAAGGGGGCTTCAGGGGCTGCAATGGGGCTTCGGGGGCTGCAACAGGGGGGTACAGGGACTGCAGGGGGGGTATGGGAATAACAAGGGGGGTTTGGGGACTGCAATAGGGGGTATGGGGACAACAAAATGATGTCATGGGGACAGAAAAAGAGATTATGGGGACAACAATGGGATGGCCCTTATAGGGACAGCAATGGGGTCCGGTGTGCAGACACCAATGGGATGGCCATGAGGCACCCAGGGGGCAATGAGGGGACCCACAGCAGGGACATCAAGGGGACACCAATGGGATGCCAATGGGATCCAGAGTGGGGACACCATGGGGACATCACGGGGACAGCAATGGGATCCAGCATGGGGACACCAAAGAGATGTTATGGGGACAGCAACGGGATGAGCAGTATGGGGACAGCAACGGGATCCAGTGTGGGGACACCAAGGGGATGTCAGGGGGACACCAAGGGGACGTTATGGGGATGTAATGGAGCCAGGAATGGGGTCCAGCATGGGGACACCAAGGGGACACCAAAGGCACCCAGTATGGGGACACCAAGGGGACATTATGGGGACATCATGGGGATGTCATGGAGCCAGGAATGGGGTCCAGCAAGGGGACACCAAGGGGACACAAAGGAACCCAGCATGGGGACACCAAGGGGACATTATGGGGACGTCATGGAGCCAGGAATGGGGTCCAGCATGGGGACACCAATGGGACACAAAGGAACCCAGCATGGGGACACCAAGGGGACATTATGGGGACGTCATGGAGCCAGGAATGGGGTCCAGCATGGGGACACCAAGGCGACAGCTCAGCACTCCGGGACCAAAAAGCCCCCCAAAGCGACCCCAAAAACACCCCAAGGAAACCCAAGCACAGAAACGGGACCCCAACCCCCAACCCCAGAACTCATCAGACCGAGGAGAAGCGACCCCACAAAGCAGGGCATGGCGACCCCAAAGCCGCTCACCCGCCACCGAGAAGTTGTTGAGGGGCGGCGAGGCGCTGTCGGGGCTGTCGGGGCGCTCCTTGTAGCCAATGAAGGACCCGTCGCTCTTCAGCAGGAAATAGCGGGGCCGCCACGTCTTGATGTATTCCCCTGCAACAACGGCCCCACATTCGGCCCCACATCGCGTTATGGGGGAGGGGAGCGGGGAGGGGGGGTCGGCCGACGCCTCTTTGGGGCCGGTTGGTGTCAGATGGGTCAGGCCGAGGTTGGGGTGGGTTGGGTTTGGATGGGCCAAGCAGAGCGCGGGGGAGGTTTGGGGTCGGGCCGTGATCCCCAAAAAGGTCCCAAATGGCCCCAAAATCCCCCCAAGGAGAGCAGAAAATGGAGATGTGGGATTGGCGGCGGGAATGGGCTGAGCTCCGCTGGGCAGAATGGGACAAAATGGGCTGAAAAGGGGAAAAACGGATGGGAAGACCCCACTGGGGTTCTGCCATGGGGTCACGGCACCATCGTCATCAGCACCCCAAAGATGTCACCCCAAAGACGTCACTCCAAAGACGCCACCCCAAAGGACAACATCCCAAAGCACAACGGCCCCACGGGACAACATCCCAAAGCACAACGGCCCCACAGGACAACACTCAAAAAGACAACAGCCCCAAAGGACAACACCCCAAAAGGCAACAGCCCCAAAGGACAACACCCCAAAGACAGACAATGGCCCCAAGACAACATCCCAAAAGGCAACAGCCCCAAAGACAACGGCCCCATAGGACAACACCCCAAAGACAACACCCCAAAGACAACGGCCCCAAAGGACAACACCCCAAAGACGGACAACGGCCCCAAGACAACATCCTAAAAGGCAACAGCCCCATAGGATAACACCCCAAAGACAACACCCCAAAGACAACACCCCAAAGACAACAGCCCCAAAGGACAACTCCCCAAAAACAACAACCCCAAAGGACAACGCCCCCAAAAGACAACGGCCCCAAAGGACAACACCCGAAAGACGGACAACAACCCCAAGACAACATCCTAAAAGGCAACAGCCCCATAGGACAACACCCCAAAGACAACACCCCAAAGACAACGGCCCCAAAGGACAACACCCCAAAGACAACGGCCCCAAAGGACAACACCCCAAAGACGGACAACGGCCCCAAGACAACATCCTAAAAGGCAACAGCCCCATAGGATAACACCCCAAAGACAACACCCCAAAGACAACGGCCCCAAAGACAACGGCCCCAAAGGACAACACCCGAAAGACGGACAACAACCCCAAGACAACATCCTAAAAAGCAACAGCCCCAAAGGCTACAGCCCCAAAGACAAGGGCCCCGTAGGACAACACCCCAAAGACAACAACCCAAAGGCAACAACCCCAAAGGACAACACCCGAAAGACGGACAACGGCCCCAAGACAACATCCTAAAAGGCAACAGCCCCATAGGATAACACCCCAAAGACAACACCCCAAAGACAACGGCCCCAAAGGACAACTCCCCAAAAACAACAACCCCAAAGGACAACGGCCCCAAAGGACAACGGCCCCAAAGGACAACACCCGAAAGACGGACAACGGCCCCAAGACAACACCCTAAAAGGCAACAGCCCCATAGGATAACACCCCAAAGACAACACTCCAAAGACAACGGCCCCAAAGGACAACACCCCAAAGACAACGGCCCCAAAGGACAACTCCCCAAAAACAACAGCCCCAAAGGACAACGGCCCCAAAGGACAACACCCCAAAGACAACGGCCCCAAAGGACAACACCCCAAAGACGGACAACGGCCCCAAGACAACATCCTAAAAGGCAACAGCCCCATAGGATAACACCCCAAAGACAACACCCCAAAGACAACGGCCCCAAAGGACAACACCCCAAAGACAACGGCCCCAAAGGACAACACCCCAAAGACGGACAACGGCCCCAAGACAACATCCTAAAAGGCAACAGCCCCACAGGATAACACCCCAAAGACAACACTCCAAAGACAACGGCCCCAAAGACAACGGCCCCAAAGACAACACCCCAAAGGACAACTCCCCAAAAACAACAACCCCAAAGGACAACGCCCCCAAAAGACAACGGCCCCAGAGGACAACACCCGAAAGACGGACAACAACCCCAAGACAACATCCTAAAAGGCAACAGCCCCATAGGATAACACCCCAAAGACAACACCCCAAAGACAACAGCCCCATAGGATAACACCCCAAAGACAACAGCCCCAAAGACAACACCCCAAAGGACAACTCCCCAAAAACAACAGCCCCAAAGGACAACGGCCCCAAAGGACAACACCCGAAAGACGGACAACAGCCCTAAGACAACATCCTAAAAGGCAACAGCCCCATAGGACAACACCCCAAAGACAACACCCCAAAGACAACGGCCCCAAAAGACAACACCCCAAAGACGGACAACGGCCCCAAGACAACATCCTAAAAGGCAACAGCCCCATAGGATAACACCCCAAAGACAACACCCCAAAGACAACGGCCCCAAAGACAACACCCCAAAGACAACGGCCCCAAAGACAACGGCCCCAAAGACAACCCCCCAAAGACCCCGCAGCCATCACGTACCCCTCTTGTGCAGCCAGCCCTCCTTCACCACGGCCACTTCGCTCATGGCGCTGCTCAGCGCTGCGGTGGCCCCGCGGCTATGGGCGACCTGAGGGGACCAAAGGACCCAAATCTCACTCGTTTGGCCCCAAAATGAGCGCCCGCCCCACTGTCACCCCATAGGGTGACCCACACGCGTGTGACAACCCATGGGAGGAGCCACCCGCGGGGAAGGAGGGAAACGGGACCCAAAAGTGACCAAAAAGGACCCAAAAAGGACCCAAAGGAATGAAGGAGGAAACGGGACCCCAAAATGCCCCACAGTGACCCCAAAAGGAAGGAAATAGGACCCCAAAAGGCCCCAAAGAGACCCCAAAAAAGCCGCAAAGGAATGAAGGGAGGAAACAGGACCCCAAAACGCCCCAAAGGGACCCAAAAAGGCCCCCAAAGGGACCCCAAACCGCTCAGATTTGGGCTGCAGAAATCCCAGAGCATTTAATTGGGGCAAAAAAAGGCGATTAACGCCCTGCTGCCATTGGCTGCATTCCCCATTGCCTTAATGAGCTTTAACGAAGCCTTAACGAAGTGGCACTGACATGAAACGGGGGGGGGGGGGGGGTCCCCAACATTGTCCTCGTGGGACAAAACCCCCATTTTTCACCCCAGAAGTCCCCACTTCGGGGCAATGGGAGCCGTCAGACCCCCAAATCCGCCCTATTTGGGGGGTGGGGATTCCACCCCATCAACCCCACATCAGAACCCCTTCGTTAACGGTTCCTAAAGGGGACAAATGAGGGAACGCGGGGGGAGAAATTGGGGTGAAAAGTGGCGTTTTAATGACTTTTGGACCTGGGGGGGGGGGGCACAGACCCATTATCACCCCCAAAATCCCCATTATCACCCCCAAAATCCCCATTATCCCCCCCAAAACCCCCATTATCCCCCCCAAAACCCCCATTATTGCACCCAAAACCCCCATAAAGTCGCTCCTCTCCCAAAATTTCCACCAAATTCCGCTGTTTTTCCCCCAATTCCTCCCCCTAAAATCCCTTTTTCCCCCCTCCGCCCCCCCCATTTCCAGCACGTTCCCCCAAACACCCCCAAAACCCCCATCTTTCCCCAAACCCCCCAAATGTTCATTTTTTCACCCCCAAATCCCCCACTTTCACACCCACCCCCCCCAAATCCCCCCTTTTTTCACCCCCAAACCCCCGCGTTCCCCATTTTCTCCCCCCAAACCCCCCCTTTTTCACACCAAACCCCCCCTTTTTCACCCCACCCCCCCCTTTTTTCACCCCAAACGCAGCGCCGGGCCCCATTTCCCCCCCCCCCCCATTTCCCTTTTTCCCGCACTCCGGACGCCCCGATCAGCACCGGAACCCCCCAAAGGCAGAAAACGAAACCCCAAATCCACCACTTTGTGCCCCAAAACCCCAACCCCGGGGTCGGGAGGGGGGGGGGGGGGAAGAAGGAGCCGCCCCCCCCGACTCCCCCCCCCCGACCTGTCATGGACGCCGTAGGCCCGGCCGGGGCCTTCCGCTCATCCCGCCGCCGGTGGGACCCCCCCCCCCTCCGCGCTCCGCCTCCGCTTCCTCCGCCCGTGGGCCCGGGGGGTGCGGGGGGGGTGCGGGGATCGCGGGGGGTGCGGGACGCCAACGGACGGACCCCGCGCTCCTCCCGGGGACGCGCTGCGCATGCGCCGCCCCCTCCCCCCCCACACACGCGTAGGGAAACTGCGCGTGCGCTGCGCCTGCGCACAGCGGAAGAACGGCGCGCGGGCGCACGACGCATGCGCTCAGCGCGCCGCGACCGGAAGTGTAGGCCTCACCCACTTCCGGAACCTAGGCCGCACCCGCTTCCGGTTGCGGATCAAAGCGGAAGATCATTTGCATGCGGAAAGGGGAATATTTTGAAAACGAATCTGCGCGCGCACCGCGGGCCGACCCACGCGTGGGTGGCGATAACGGGGAGGGCGGAGGTTGAGCCGCGGCGGAGAGCGTCACCTCCGGAAGTGCGGGCCGCAACCGCTTCCGGTTGCATCCTGACAGGCCGCCCCCACTTCCGGTTGCGGCCTGGCCGCCCGCTTTTGCCCGTTTCCCCACGAAATGGAGTCGGTTTGAATGAGTACCGCGCGCTTCGAGTTTAAGGGCAAAACGCGGGTGAAAAAAAAGCCAAAAACCGGCAAAATTCCAAAAAATGCCCTTTATTTGCACCATTCCGCCCCCCCCCCCCTCCCCCAACACCTCAACCGTGAGGGAAAATGAAGGCACAGAGTGGGGAAAAGCCTCCAAAAAGTGGCTTTTTTTTCGGGGGTTTTTTTGGTTTTTTTTGCCTTTTTTTGGTGTTTTGCAGCACTGCTCCACACAATGAAAGCGCTCTGAGGGGTGGGGGGGTGGGGGGGGGGGGGAGAGGGCGGGGGAAAAGCCCCCCCCAAAAAAAGCCAAAGCGGGGTAATGTGAAAACGTGGCCTCAAAGCTGCAGAAAAGCACCATAATGAGAACAACCAAACGCCAAAAACACAGAAAAGAAACCCAAAATTCAGCGCCAAACCCACAGCAAACGGACGGAACCGCATGGGGGGAACCTGCGGGGGGGGGAGGGGGGGGACGACACCCAAAACCTGACGGTTTCAGCCCAAAATCGGTGCCTGTGGAACCGCATAGGGGGACCTTTGGGGGGGGGGGGGGGGGGGCAGGAAAGTGAAGTTTGGGTGAAAAAATGGCATTTTGGGGTCGGTGTTTTGGGGAGATTCAGCCTTTATTTCAGGCTGTCCCCAAAGCAGCAGAACCGAAATGTGGGAGTGGGGGAGGGGGGGGGGGGGGAATGGGGGGAATAAAGAGGAAAAAATGGGGGGAAGAGATGGGGGGAAATGGGGGGGGATGAAGAAAAATCGGGGGGAAAGGGGAAGAAATGGGGAAAAAAAGAAAAAAAAGGGGAAAAAGAGGAAAAAAAGGGGGGGGGAAAGGAAGGAAATTGGAGCTGAAAAGAAGAAAAATGCCTTAAAAATGGGAGGGAGAAATTGAGACGTTGGGGGGCTCCCCCCCCCCAAAAATGGGGAAGGAAGCAGAAAAATGGGCAGCTGGGGAAGAAACAGTTCGGTTTGGGGGTGAAAGCGCGAGATTTGGGTGAAAATTGGGCTGAAAAGCGCCGGTTTGGGGGAAGGAGAAAAAAAAGGGGGGGTTAAATAATGGGAATCCCCAAATCTGGGCAGGAAACGCCCATTTGGGGCAAAGTGGGGGTAAAAATGGTGACGCTGTCGCCCGTCTGCCCCCCCGCGATGACATCACAGCGCCCCGGTGACGTCACAGCATCGCGTGGTGACGTCACAGAGCCCCTGTGACGTCACAAAACCCCCCAATGGCACTGCAGCTCCGAGTGATGGCGTCACCGCTCAGAGCGATGACGTCATGGCACAGAATGATGACGTCACGGCTCCGGTGGTGGCGTCACTTGCAGAGAACAATGGCACCACAGCTCCAAGTGGTGATGTCACAGCGTCAAACGGTGACGTCACCACTCCAGGTGATGACCTCACACCTCCAAACAATGGCACTGAGACGCCAAATTACACCACACCTCCAAACGATGACGTCACAGTGTCAAGCGATGACGTCACACCCCATAACTGATGACCGCACGACGCCGAATGATGACGTCGCAGCTCCCAGTCCTGACGTCAGGTGACCCCGGGTGACGCCATCAAGGCACCGAGTGATGACATCACAGCGCCAAATGATGGCGCCCCACCTCCGAGCGATGACGTCGCAGCACTGAACGATGACGTCACCGCTCCGAGCGATGACGTCACAGCACCTTCCTCCCCAGCCTGCGGAACACGCTGACCCCCCCGGCGCCGTCCATGCGCGCTCTGGGACCCCCCCAGCCCCGATGCAGCCGCACCGCCCCCCCCCGGGGGGGTCTCCCCCTTCGGCTGCTGCTGACGCGGCAGTCCTGGGGGGCGGGGGGGGGCGGCAGAGCCTCGGAGGGGGTGGGGGGAGTGGGGGGGTCGGACGGCGGGGGGGGGGTCCCGAGGAGGGGGGGGCGGCTTCTTCAGGACCCCGGCGTAGGGCAGCGGGCGGCCGTTGTCCTCCTCCGGCGATGGGGGGGGGGAGGTGGGGGGCGCGGAGCCCAGGCGGCCAAACACCCCCACTGCGGGCTGGGGGGGAAACGGGGGGTCCTGGGGGAGGGGGGGCTGAGCCCTCCTTGGGGACAGCTGCCCACCCCACAGTCCCATTTTGGGGTCGTCCCCCTCCCACATCTCATTTACATCCAGTCCCAATTTTGTGCCCACCCCCCCAGCCCCATTTTAAGTTCCATCCTTCCTCCCAGCCCCATTTTGGGGTCACCCCCCCTCCCCTTTGGGTCCCATTTTGGGGTGATTCCACTCCTCCCCTCCCCCTCTTTGGGTCCTATTTTGGGGTCTGGGTCCCCCCTGCCCCCATGTCCCGTTTTGGGGTCACCCCCCCCCTTCCTTTAGATCTCATTATGGGGTATGCGACCCCTTTGCCCCCCATGTCCCATTTTGGGGTCACCCCCCCCTCTTTGGGTCCCTTTTGGGGGTTTTATGCCCCCCACACCTCCCCCCCATGTCCCATTTTGGGGTCCAACACCTCCTCCCATTACCACCCTACAATCGCAGCCCTGCGTGGCCCTACAAAAACCCCCCAACAACCCCAATTCTGATCCAAATTGGACCCCAAAGCTTTTCTGACCCCAAATCCACCCCGATTCACCCCAAATTCCCCACCTTGCTGAGCTCCGTCTCCGCTCCCAGGCGGTCGAACACCGACGTCCTCTGCAGAGCTGTTTTTAAGGGGGGAAAAAGGGGAATTGGGGGCATTTTGGGGGAAAAAAGGTGAAATTTGGGGCGTTTTGGGGCAGAAAAAAGGGAAATTTGGGGCATTTTGGGGCAGAAAAAAGGGAAATTTGGGCATTCTGGGACAAGACCAAATCTCCAAAAAGGAGATTTTGGGGGTGCAGAGAAATCTGGGGTAAAACTCAGAGATTTGGGGCATTTTGGAGCAATTGGGGTCGTTGTGGGGATAGGAGCAGAAATGGGGGGGGGGGTTTGGGGGCAGGAGGAGAAGTTTGGGGGATGCTGAGGGGAGCTGAGAAGGGGGGCAGGGATCTCTATGGGTTCTCTATGGGGTGAGGGCATTCTATAGGGACTCTATGTGGCCAGGGAGGGGTTCTATGGGGTCTCTATGAAGCTGAGAGGATTCTATGGGGTCTCCATGAGGCTGGGGGGTCTCTATGGGGTCTCTAGGGGGCTGGGGATCTCTATGGGGTCTCTATGGGGTGCATGGGGGGTCTCTATGGCCCTGGGGATCTCTATGGGGTCTCTATGGGGTCTCTATGGGGTGCATGGGGGGTCTCTATGGGCCCGGGGATGTCTATGGGGTCTCTATGGGGTCTCTATGGGGCTGGGGGAATTCTCTGGGGTCTCTATGGGGCCCGGGGGGGAAGGGGGAGAGGGTTCCATGGGGTCTCTATGGGGGTGGGCATCTCTATGGGGTCTCTACGGGTTCTCTACGGGGCTGGGATTCTCAATGGAGTCTTTATGGCGTGGGGAGATTCTATGGGGTCTCTATGGGGTCTCTCTCTCCATGGGGAGGAGGAATTTGGGTCATTTTGGGGCATTTTGGGGCGTTTTGGTACCTGGGGCTGCAGGGCTGTGCCGTATGCGGGGGTTCAGCACTGCGGCGTCGGCTGCAACGCGGCGCAGCTTTGGGGGCACCGGGGGGGAACCTGGGGGCAAAAATGGCCGGAATTGGACCCAAAAATGGGTCAGGGGGGGGGCGGGGGGAGGTTGGGGGGAGGGGTCGGGGGGGTCAGGAGGGGTCGGGGGGGGCGGCTGTACTGTGGTTGGGGACGGTGATGGAGATGGAGGTGGGGTCGCGGCTGAGGCTGTTGGCGATCATCCGTCCGGCGGCTGTGGGGGGTAATTAGCACAGCGTTAATTAGAGCTCGGGGTCGTTAAGGGTGGGGAGATGATTGGGAGGGGTTGGGGGGGGGGAAATGGTGGAGAAACGGTGAGAAATGGGCCCGAAATGGGGCTCGGAAGGGACCGAAAGGGGGTGGGAAGGGCTCAAAATTGGGGGCAAAAATGGCTTAAAATTGGGGGCAAACGGGCTCAAAATTGGGGGCAAAAAAGGACCAAAATTTGGGGGGAAAAAAAGGCTCAAAATTGGGAAGAAAAAAAGGGACCAAAATTGGGGGGGGGAGGGAAAAAGGAACCAAAATTGGGGACAAAAAAAAGAGATCAAAGTTGGGTCAAAATTGGACCAAAATGGGACCAAAATTCAGGGCAAATAATGACCAAAGTTTGGGGCAAAAAGGCTCAAAATTGGGGACAAAAAGGGGGAAAAAAGCCCAAAATTGGGGGTAATGGGGGTTGGGGGGGGGGAGGGGGGCAAAAGGAGCTCAGAAGTGAGGTCGTTAATTACAGCGTGCTGTAATTAAGGCTGCTGTTAATTAGCATTCCATGCTGCTCTCACCGCTGTTGGCGCAGCGCCGCAGCTCCGGGGGGGCGCTGGGGGGGGTCAGCGCCTCTGTGGCTGCACGGCACATCTCCTGCGGGATAACGAGCTGCGTTAATTAGGCTAATTAGAGAGGGGAGGGCTGGGAGAGGCGTGGGGGCATTTGGGGGCGGATTTGGGGCTGTTTGGGGGCAGATTTGGGGTCATTTGCGGGCACATTTGGGGCAGTTGTGGAGTGATTTGGGTTTGGGGGCGTTTTGGGGCAATTTTCAGTGCTTTGGGGTACTTTGGGGGCATTTTGGGGACAATTTGGGGCCATTTTTTGGTACTTTCGGGGCCTTTTTGGGGCAGTTTGGGCTGATTTAGGGCAGCTTTAGATGGCCCTGAGGCTGTGCGGTGGTTTTGGGACATTTTGGGGTGGATTTGAATGATTTGGGGGTGATCTACAGTTATTTTGGGGGGCTCCAGGACAGATTTGGGGTCATTTGGGGCGGGTTTGGGCTGTTTTGGGGAGAATTTGGACAATTTTGGGTCAGTTTGCAGTCATTTTGGGGTGGTCAGGAGTGGATTTGGGGTCATTTGGGGTGGGTTTGGGCAGTTTTGGGGTGTATTCGGACAATTTTGGGGTGGTTTGGAGTCATTTTGGGATAGTTTGGAGCAGATTTGGGGTCATTTGGGGCGGGTTTTGGCCGTTTTGGGGCAGATTTGGGGTCATTTTGGGTGGGTTTGGGCAGTTTTGGGGTGTATTTGGACAATTTTGGGGTGGTTCGGAGTCATTTTGGGGTGGTCAGGAGTGGATTTGGGGTCATTTGGGGCGGGTTTTGGCCGTTTTGGGGCATTTTGAGGCAGATTTGGGGCTGTTTGGGCACTCACCTGCCTGTAGGCCACCTTGGCGTGTTTGAGGATGGCGATGACGTCGCCCACCAACGTGATGCCCAACTCATGCATCAGCTCCTTGGTCAGGTCCAGCAGCATGTGCTTGTGGATGCTGCACGGATGGGCAAACGGCCCCAAAATGGAGCAAAAACGGCCCAAAATGGGGCCAAAAAGGCTCCAAATGGAGCACAGTGGGTCTCAATGGGGAAAAAAGGCCCCCAGAAGGGTAAAAGTGGCTCTGAAATGGGGATAAATCGGTGCAAAGGGGAATCAAAATAGGGGGGAGGGGGTGAAAGTGGGGCAAAAAGGGCTCAGATTGGGGAGAAATGGGTCAGAATTGGGCAAAAATGGCACTCAGTGGGGAAAAATGGGCTGAAAGTGAAGCAAAAATGGCTCAGGTTGGCCCAAAATGGAAGAAAAAGAGCCCCAAATGGAACAAAAATGGGCCCAAAAATGGGACGGAAACGGGGAAATCTGTCCCCAAACAGCAAAAATGGGCCCAAGTGGTCCAAAATGGGCCTGAAGTGGGGGAAAAAGGGTTGAAATGAGGGGAAATGGGGTTGAAATGGGACAAAAATGGGTTTCATTTGGGGGAAATGGGCTTCAATTGGGCAGAATGGGCCCAAAATGGGGTAAAAATGGGCAAATGTCACTCAGAATGGGATAAAAATACCCCCAAATGGTCCAAAACGGGCCGGAAATGGCAAAAAAGGAGCTCGTAGCAGAGAAAAGAGGGCACAAAACGGGGCAAAAAGGGCCCGAATGGGGGCAGAGCGCAGCGCCCCAACCGCATCTCAGTTCTGGGGTGAAAAGCGGCGGATTTGGGTCACTCACCGATTGTCCACGAAGGTGACGGCGTAACTGACAGCGGGGCCAGGGGGGATCCCCGCGTCCCGGAAGAACTGAATCCACTCTGAGGTGGCTGAAGGGGGGGGGGGGTGAATTTGGGGGGGGGTGAATTTGGGGGGGGGGTTGGGGGATTTTGGGGGGGTTTTGGGGGGATTTTGGGGGGCGCTGCGCTCACCCATCGTCACCGACGTCGCAGCTCTGCCATCACTGAGCGCCTGCAATGGGGGCGGACGGGGAGGGGCTGCCCCATAGGGACCCCTGCCCCACACGGACCCCTGGCCCCATAGGGACCCCGGCCCCATATCGATCCCTGCCCCACATGGATCCCCAGCCCAACAGCCCCTTGCCCACACAGACCCTTTCCCAACCGCCCTCCTGCCCCACACAGACCCCCGGCCCCACAGCCTCTTGCCCCATATGGACCCCTGCCCCACACGGACCCCCGGCCCCACAGCTCCCTGCCCCATAGAGACCCCCGCCCCACATCAATCCCTGCCCCACACAGACCCCCGGCCCCACAGCCCCCTGCCCCACGTGGACCATTGCCCCACGTAGACCCCTGCCCCATATGGGCCGCTATCCCATATGGACCCCTGCCCCACACGGACCCCCGGCCCCACAGCTCCCTGCCCCATAGAGATCCCCGCCCCACATCAACCCCTGCCCCACACGGACTCCCGGTCCCACAGCTCCCCCCATCCCAAACCTCCGGCCCCACAGCTCCCCCCATCCCAAACCTCCGGCCCCACAGCCCCTTCCCTCCCCCTCCAGCCCCACAACCCCCATTTCCCCATCACCCCCCACTGCCCCCATCTCCCTCCCGTCCGCCCTCACCTCCCCCGCCCCATCGCGGCGCCTCGCACCCTCCGGACCAGGCCCCAGCCGGAAGTGCTGAGTGCAGGTAGCCGGACGTGACGTCATATCTCCGCGCCGCGGGAGGACCGCAGAGGCGATCATAGAGCGCTGCGCGGCGGCGGGCGCCCCCCTACGGATCCGCCCCCCCAACACCTCCGGTACGGCCTGGGGGGGGGGGGGGGGAGAGGGGCGGCGACGGAACGGGTCGAAAGGGACCGAAATCGGCCCCGAAGGCCCCAAATCCGCCGCGTCTCGGGCTGGAGGTGGTCGGAGCCCCAAACTGTCTCCAAAGCCACCACAAACACCCCCAAATCCCGGCCCCAAATCCACCCCGACCCCAAAGCCGACCCAAATCCGCCTCCAAAACACCCAAATATCCCCAAATCTGCCCCAAATCTCCCCACATTCTGATCCCAATCCCATCCCTGACCCCAAATTCACCCCAAATTTCCCCGAGTCTGCTCCAAATATCCCAATTCAGGCCTTTATCCTATTCCTGACGCCCCAAAATCCCCAAATATCCCCAAATCCGCCCCAAATATCCCCAAATCCCGACCCCAATCCCACCCCTGACCCCAAAAGCCCCCAAATATCCCCAAATCTGCCCGAAATATCCTCACATACAGCCCCCAATCCCATCCCTGACCCCAAATCCGCCCAAATATCCCCAAATCCTGACCCCAATCCCACCAATCCCACCCCCTGACCCCCAAAACACCCAAATGTCCTCAAATCCACCCCAAATATCCCCAAATCTGCCCCCAAAACACCCAAATATCCCCAAAGCCTCCCCAAATATCCCCAAATCCCGACCCCAATCCCACCCCTGACCCCAAAAACCCCCAAATATCCCCAAATCTGCCCGAAATGTCCTCACGTACAGCCCCCAATCCCACCCCTGACCCCAAAAACCCCCAAATATCCCCGACTCCTGACCCTAAAATATCCCCAAATATCCCCAAATCCGCCCCACATCCCCCCACACCCCCCCAGGGAAGCACTCCCAGTTTGGGGCCGTCCCACTTCCCCTCCCTGTCTGTGGGGCACGTGAGGCCCCGTGAGTCAGCGTGGGGTTGGGTGTGGGGCGCAGTGTGGGGTTCGCTGTGGGGCGGCCCCAAACGTATTTTGGGGTCTTTTGGAGACAGGTTTGGCACCGGCGAGGGGCGGCAATGAAACCCTACGTGGTCTACGAGAAGGTATGGAGCGCCCCACAGCCCCCCACTTGGGGGTCCCATAGCTCCCTGCCCCACAATGACCCTTCCAAACCCCACGCTTGGGGGTCCCATAGCCCCCTGCCCCACATTAGCACCCCAAAACCCCACACTTGGGGGTCCCAGCAGCCCTCTGCCCAGTGTTTTCAACCCCACAACCCCACACTTGGGGATCCCATCATCCTCTGCCCCACACTGGCACCCCAAACCCCACACTTGGGGGTCCCATAGCTCCTCTCAGACCCCACAGTCCATCCTAAGCGGCATTTTTGCCCATTTCTGACAGATTTCACCCCCAAACTTTGCCTCCGATCACCTCCTGCCCCACACTGACACCCCAAACCCCATACTGGGGGGATCCCAACGCCCCCTGCCCTACATTATCCCCCCCATATCCCAAACTGGGCTGCCCCATCGCCCCCTCACACCCCCCGAATCCATCCCTAAGGACATTTTTTGCCCAATTTCACCCCATTTCACCCCAAAACCTCTCCTCTCCCCTCTGCGCTCCGTGCCATTCCAGCTGCCCCCCATGGACCCCCCTGCACCGAAGGACTCCCCCCGACGGCTCCTCTTGGTAAACCCTCCCCCAAAGCCCCCCCAAATTGCCCCAAATTGCCATTTTTTGCCCCATTTTCACCCTCTCCCCCCCCCCCCAAGCCGGCTGTGCTCTGTGCCCTCCTCGGCTCCCTCTCCCTCCTCCTCCTCCTGCCCTGCTTCGGCCTCGGGGGCGCCGCGGTGCTGCAGGGACAGAGCGGGGACAGCGGCTGCGGGGACACGTGCAGGTAATGGGATGGGAGCCACGGGGGGGCTTTGGGGGCCTTTTGGTACCAAAGGATTGGGGTGTTTGGGGCACAGCAGCTCTGGGACACTTCGGGGTGGGAGAATTCGGTCCTATGGGGCTTTGGGGGCTCTGTGGGGTGGGAGAATTCGGTCATATGGGGCTTTGGGTCACTTTGGGGCTCTTTGGGGTGGGAGAATTTGGTCATATGGGGCTTTGGGGGCACTTTGGGGCATTTTGGGGTGGGAGAATTTGGTCATATGGGGCTTTGGGGGCTCTTTGGGGCATTTTGGGGTGGGAGAATTTGGTCATATGGGGCTTTGGGGGCTCTTTGGGGTGGGAGAATTCGGTCATATGGGGCTTTGGGTCATTTTGGGGCTCTTTGGGGCCCTTTGGGGTGGGAGAATTTGGTCATATGGGACACTTTGGGGCTCTTTGGGGTGGGAGAATTCGGTCCTATGGGGCTTTGGGGGCACTTTGGGGACGTTTGGAGTAGAACCAATTTGGGGCATTTGGGGACCTTTCAGCACTGCAGATTTGGGGCGTTTCGGTCTTTTTGGTGGATGAGTGTTGCGTTGCGTTGCATTGCATTGGTTTGCATTGGGATGCATTGCATTGCATTGGGTTGCACTGTGTTGCTTTGCATTACATTGCATTGCATTGTGTTGCATTGCATTGGGTTACGTTGGGTTGCATTGAGTTGCATTGGGTTACGTTGAGTTGCATTGGGTTACGTTGGGTTGCATTGCATTGCATTGGGTTACGTTGAGTTGCATTGGGTTACATTGAGTTGCATTAGGTTACGTTGAGTTGCATCGCATTGCATTGGGTTACGTTGAGTTGCATTGGGTTACACTGAGTTGCATTGCGTTGCGTTGGGTTACATTGAGTTGCACTGCATTGCATTGGGTTATGTTGAATTGCATTGAGTTGCATTGGGTTGCATTGCATTGCATTGGGTTGCGTTGTGTTGCACTGCATTGCATTGGGTTGAGTTGCATTGTGTTGCATTGGGTTACATTGAGTTGCATTGGGTTACATTGAGTTGCATTGGGTTACATTGAGTTGCATTGGGTTACGTTGTGTTGCATTGCGTTGCGTTGAGTTGCACTGCGTTGCGTTGCACTGCAGGGCGGTGCTGGTTGAGAGCACCCCGCAGGGAGTCCCCCCCGGCCCCCACCCGTCCACATTCTCCTCCTGGCTGCGGATCATCGGCACGGCGCGGCGCAGCCTCGACATCGCCTCCTTCTATTGGACGCTGAGCAACCGCGACACCGCCACCCACGAACCCTCGGCTGCGCCGGTACCGCCCCGACAGCAGGGGGCGCCAGGGGGACACAATGGGAACCAATGGATGCCAATGGATGCCAATGGGCCCCACTGGACGCCAATGGGCACCAATGGGCTCCAATGGACCCCAAGGGACCCCAATGGGCACCAATGGGCCCCAATGGACCCCAAGAGACCCCAATGGGCACCAATGGGCCCCACTGGACCCCAGTGAATGCCAATGGACCCCAATGGATGCCAGTGGACCCCAAGGGACCCCAAGGGATCCCAGTGGGCCCCAGTGGACCCCAATGGGCACCAAGGGACACCAATGGGATCCAACGGACCCCAAGGGGCCCCAGTGGATCCCAGTGGGTCCCAATGAATCCCAATGAACCCCAATGGGCCCCAAGGGATCCCAGTGGGCCCCAGTGGATCCCAATGGACCCCAACAACCCCAATCCCATCATCCCAATCCAATCCTGTGGTCCCAAACAGATCCCGTGTTCCCAACAGGATCCCACGATCCCAATCCCACCCCACAATCCCAAACCCAACCCCCCTCTCCCAGACCCACAGCTGCAGCCCCGGGGCAGGGATGGGCCGCACTCACCCCGACGCCGTCGGACCGCATCCCGATCCCATCCGTAATTCATCCCTCCAACCCCCACCCAACCCCACAGCCCAACCCCCCCCATCGCAGTGCCTCTCCGTTTCTTACTGGTTTTATTCTTTTTCCCCATTTCCCCCTCTTTTTCCCCCATTCCCCCCCCCCATACCCCCATAGGGTGAGCGCATCCTGGCTGAGCTCCTCCAGCTGCCCCGGCGTGGGGTGGCCGTCCGGGTGGCCGTCAGCGCCCCGACCCACACGACCCCAATGGGAGACCTGCTGGCCCTACAGAGCAGCGGTGAGTGCAGCCTGGGGGGGTCGGGGGGCCCCATAGGTGGGGTGTGGGGTGCAAGGTGGGGGGACCCAAAGGGGGGCATTGGGGGACCCAAAGATGGGGTATGGAACATGAAGTGGAGGGATCCAATATTAGGGTATGGGGGCACAAAGATGGGGGGACCCAATGTTGGGATATGGGGCACAAAGATGGGGGGCCCCAATGTTGGGCTCTGGGGGTTCCAGGGGTGGGCTGTGGGGGTCCCAGGGTGGGATGTGGGGGTCCCATGGGTGGGCTGTGGGGGTCCCAGGGTGGGCTGTGGGGGTCCCATGGGTGGGCTGTGGGGGTCCCAGGGTGGGCTGTGGGGGTCCCATGGGTGGGCTGTGGGGGTCCCAGGGTGGGCTGTGGGGGTCCCATGGGTGGGCTGTGGGGGTCCCAGGGTGGGCTGTGGGGGTCCCATGGGTGGGCTGTGGGGGTCCCAGGGTGGGCTGTGGGGGTCCCATGGGTGGGCTGTGGGGGTCCCAGGGTGGGCTGTGGGGGTCCCATGGGTGGGCTGTGGGGGTCCCAGGGTGGGCTGTGGGGGTCCCATGGGTGGGCTGTGGGGTCCCAGGGTGGGCTGTGGGGGTCCCATGGGTGGGCTCTGGGGACTCGCTGCCCCCACAGGTGCGGCGGTGCGGGCGGTGGATGTGGGGCGGCTGGCTGGCGGGGTACTGCACACCAAGCTGTGGGTCGCTGACGGCGCCCACGTCTACCTCGGCAGTGCCAACATGGACTGGCGCTCCCTGACCCAGGTGGGCCGGGACCCAAAAAAACCCAAATCCACCCCAAAAAATGGCCCCGAGTCCCCCCTGACCCCCAACCACACCGTGTCCCCTTTAGGGGGTCAGTGATGCGCCCCATGGCGTTGGGATGGGGTTGGGGTGGGGTTGGTGACCCCACAGGGTTGGGATGGAGTGGATGTCCTTCTGGGGTTGGGGTGGGGTTGGGATGGGTTTGCTTGGTGTCCCCATGGGGTCGGGATGGGGTCGGGTTGGGGTTGGTGACCCCATGGGGTTGAGATGGGGTTGGTTGCTGACCTCATGGGGTTGGGGTTGCTAATCCCATGGGGTTGGGTTGGGGTTGCTGACCCCTTGGGGTTGGGTTGGGGTTGGTTGCTGACCCCATGGGGTTGGGTTGGCGTTGCTGACCCCATGGGGTTGGGGTTGCTGACCCCATAGGGTTGGCTTGGGGTTGGTTGCTGACCTCATGGGGTTGGGTTGGGATGGGGTTGCTGACCCCATGGGGTTGGGTTGGCGTTGCTGACCCCATGGGGTTGGGTTGGGGTTGCTGACCTCATGGGGTTGGGGTTGCTGACCCCATAGGGTTGGGTTGGAGTTGGTTGCTGACCTCATGGGGTTGGGTTGGGGTTGGCGTTGCTGACCCCATAGGGTTGGGTTGGGGTTGGTTGCTGACCCCGTGCCGGGTCGGGGTCTCCGTGCCCGCAGGTGAAGGAGTTGGGCGTCGCCATCTACAACTGCAGCTGCGTGGCGCAGGACGTGGCCAAAGTGTTCGAGGCCTACTGGGCCCTGGGGGCCCCCAACGCCTCCATCCCCACCCCGTGGCCCTCCAACTTCTCCACCCCCTTCAACATGGAGACCCCACTGCGGCTGCGGCTCAACGGGACCCCGACCGCCCTCTACTTCTCGGTGGGCACTATTGGGCAGCCCCCATCCCATTATTTGGCAGCCCCCATCCCCATTTGACAGCCTCTATCCCACTATTTGGCAGCCCCCATCCCATTATTTGGCAGCCCCCATCCCCATTTGACAGCCTTCATCCCATGATTTGGCAGCCTCCATCCCACTATTTGGTAGCCCCCATCCCACTATTTGGCAGCCCCTATCCCATTATTTGGCAGCCCCTATCCCACTTTTTGGCAGCCTTTATTCCACTATTTGGCAGCCCCCATCCCACCATCTCGCAGCCCCCCCCCACAATTGGGCAGCCCCCATCCCACTATTTGGCAGCACCTATGACCACTATTTGGCAGCCCCCACCCCACTATTTGGCACCCCCCCCTCCTGCAGGTCTCAGCGTTATTTGGGGCGGGGTCTTCAGGCTGGGGAGCAGCAATGACCCCCCTCTCCCCCATTCCCCCCCCCCGCTGTGCCCTCAGAGCTCCCCGCCGTCGTTCTGCGCCGCGGGCCGCACGCCGGACCTGAACGCCGTCCTCGGCGTCATCGACGCGGCGCAGCAGTTCATCAGCGTGGCGGTGATGAGTTACCTGCCCGCCACCGAGTTCCGCCGGCCCGACAGGTCCTGGCAGCCCCGGGGGTAACCCGGACTTCCGGTACTCGACAGGTCCTGGCAGTGCTGAGAGTGACCCGGATTTCCGGCGCCCCTCAGGTCCTGGCAGGGCTGTGGGTGACCCGGACTTCCGGTACCCCACAGGTCCTGGCAGCCCCGGGGGTGACCCGGACTTCCGGTACTCGACAGGTCCTGGCAGCCCCGGGGGTAACCCGGACTTCCGGCGCCCCTCAGGTCCTGGCAGGGCTGTGGGTGACCCGGACTTCCGGCAGCCTTCAGGTCCTGGCAGGGCCGTGGGTGACCCGGACTTCCGGCAGCCTTCAGGTCCTGCAGGGCTGTGGGTGACCCGGACTTCCGGCAGCCCACAGGTCCTGGCAGCCCCGGGGGTGACCCGGACTTCCGGCGCCCCTCAGGTCCTGGCAGGGCCGTGGGTGACCCGGACTTCCGGCAGCCTTCAGGTCCTGCAGGGCTGTGGGTGACCCGGACTTCCGGCAGCCTTCAGGTCCTGGCAGGGCTGTGGGTGACCCGGACTTCCGGCAGCCTTCAGGTCCTGGCAGGGCTGTGGGTGACCCGGACTTCCGGCGCCCCTCAGGTCCTGGCAGGGCTGTGGGTGACCCGGACTTCCGGCTCCCCTCAGGTCCTGGCAGGGCCGTGGGTGACCCGGACTTCCGGCGCCCCTCAGGTCCTGGCAGCTCCATAGGTGACCCGGACTTCCGGCTCCCCTCAGGTCCTGGCAGGGCCGTGGGTGACCCGGACTTCCGGTACCTGACAGGTCCTGGCAGCACTGAGGGTAACCCGGACTTCTGGCAGCCTTCAGGTCCTGCAGGGCCGTGGGTGACCCGGACTTCCGGCTCCCCTCGGGTCCTGGCAGGGCCGTAGGTGACCCGGAGCCCCGGCGGTGCCGGTGACGCCGCGCCCCCCGCAGGTTCTGGCCGGAGATCGACGACGGTCTGCGCAGGGCCGTGTTTGAGCGCGGCGTGGCGGTGCGGCTGCTGGTCGGCTGCTGGGCGCACTCCAAGGCCGCCATGTTCCCCTTCCTCAGATCCTTGGCCGCCATCGCCGACAACGCGACGCGATTCAGCGCAGAGGTGGTGGGTGCTGCCAAATAGGGAGCCTGGGGAGAGCCAAAGGGTGCGGGTGGTGCTGCCAAAGAGTGAGCATGGGGAGAGCCGAAGGGTGGGAGTGGGTGCTGCCAAATTGTGGTCGTGGGTCTGACAAATAGTGAGCGTGGGTGCTGCCAAATAGTGAGTATAGGTAGTGCCAAAGGGTGGCGATGGGTGCTGCCAAATTGTGGGTGTTGGTAGTGCCAAATAGTGGTCGTGGGTGCTGCCAATTGGGAGTGGGTACAACCAGATGGCACGGGGGACCCCATAAGAGCACTGCGTACCCATATCACAGCACCGGGCACCCCATAACGGCACCAGGTACCCCATTACGGCACTGGGTACCCATATCACAGCACTGGGTACCCCACAAGATCACCAGGTACCCCATAATGGCCCTGGGTTCCCCATAACAGCACTGGGTACCCATATAACAGCACCAGGTACCCCATAACGGCACTGGGTACCCATATAACAGCACTGGATACCCCATAACGGCACTGGGTACCCATATCACAGCACTGGATACCCCATAACAGCACTGGGTACCCCATAAGATCATTGGGTACCCCATAAGAGCACTGGGTACCCATATCACAGCACTGGGCACCCCATAACGGCACCGGGTACCCCATAAGAGCACTGCGTACCCATATCACAGCACCGGGCACCCCATAGGAGCACCGGGTACCCCATAACGGCACTGGGTACCCCATAAGAGCACTGGGTACCCATATCACAGCACCGGGCACCCCATAACGGCCCCGGGTACCCCATAAGAGCACTGGGTATCCATATCACAGCACCGGGTACCCCATAAGAGCATTGGGTACCCCATAAGAGCACTGGGTACCCATATCACAGCACCGGGCACCCTATAATGGCCCCGGGTACCCCATAACGGCCCCGGGTACCCCACACCTGTCTGTCCCCGTCGCAGCGGCTCTTCGTGGTCCCGTCCACGGCGGCGCAGTCCCGCATCCCCTACGCCCGCGTCAGCCACCAGAAGTACATGGTGACCGAGAAGGCGGCCTACATCGGTGAGGGGGGGGGTTGGGGGGCTGCGGGGGCCGGGAATGGGACCCCACCACTGGACCCCCATCTTCAGGTCCCCACTTCCCACTGTCAGGACCCCATACCCCAAATTGGGGTCCCGACATCTCTGTGTTCCCACACCCCCACTTGGGGTTCCCCCATTCCCACTGGTGGGTCCCCCCATCTTTGGGTCCCCCCATCTTTGTGTCCCCTTACCCCAACTTTGGGTCCCCCTACACCTCAACTTCGGGTCCCCCCATCTTTCTGTCCCCATACCCCAACTTTGGGTCCCCCTATTCCCCACCTTTGGGTCCCCCCATCTTTGGGTCCCCCTATACCCCAATTTTAGGTCCCCCCTATACCCCACCACTGGGTCCCCCCATACCCCACCTTTGTGTCCCCATACCCAACTTTGGGTCCCCCCATACCCCACCTTCGGGTCCCCCCATACCCCAGTGTTGGGTCCCCCCTTTGGGTGCCCCCATTCCCCACCTTTGGGTGCCCCCATACCCCAATTTTGGGTCCCCCCATACCCCAACATTGGATTCCACCTTTGGGTCCCCCCATACCTCACCTTCAGGTCCCCCTATTCCCCACCTTTGGGTCCCACCTTTGGGTCCCCCCATAGCCCACCTTTGGGTCCCCCCATACCCCAATTTTGGGTCCCCCCATTCCCCACCTTTGGGTCCCACCTTCGGGTCCCCCCATAGTCCACCTTTGGCTCCCCCCATTCCCCACCTTTGGGTCCCCCCATACCCCACCTTTGGGTCCCCCCATTCCCCACCTTTGGGTCCCCCCATTCCCCACCTTTGGGTCCCCCCATAGCCCACCTTCAGGTCCCCCCATACCCCAATTTTGGGTCCCCCCATTCCCCACCTTTGGGTCCCACCTTCGGGTCCCCCCATAGTCCACCTTTGGCTCCCCCCATTCCCCACCTTTGGGTCCCCCCATACCCCACCTTTGGGTCCCCCCATTCCCCACCTTTGGGTCCCCCCATACCCCACCTTCAGGTCCCCCCATTCCCCACCTTTGGGTCCCACCTTCGGGTCCCCCCATAGCCCACCTTTGCGCCCCCTCCCCTCCCGCCCACGTGCCCCCCATCTCTGCCCCCAGGGACCTCCAACTGGTCGGCCGATTACTTCCAGCGCACGGCGGGCTCAGCGTTGGTGCTGCAGCACACGGGGTCCCCCCCCAGCACGGAGCCCACCCTGCGGGCGCAGCTGCAGTCCTCCTTCGAGCGGGACTGGGGGTCCCCATACAGCATCGACATTGGGGACACGGAGCGGTGGCAGCAGCACTGCGGCCCCCCCCGGGGGGGGACGCGGTGACACCGCACCCATTTTGGGTGCACAACGCTCCCGTTTGGGGACTTCGGGGTTGGAGTGGAATGACGGACGTGAGGTGGGGGCTGCGGGTTATGGGGGGGTCCCCATAGAGCGCCCGTAGGGGGGGGTAAAGGGGGGATGTGGGGACGCTGAGGTGGGATGTGGGGACGTGGGGGGGATGTGGGGACATGGGGGGGACGTGGGGCCATGGGGGGCCATGGGGCACCATGGATCCCAACCCCCACTGTCCCCATTCTCCCCGTGCCCCCCCAACACCCCGTGACCCCAATCTTCTCCCCATGGCCCCACGCCTCATTGTCCCGATGTCCCCAATGACCCCCAGCCTTCTCCCCATGGCCCAATGTCTCCGTGTCCCCCCATATGTCCCCATGTCCCCATATCTCCACGTCCCAATGTCCCCACGTGTCCCAATGCCCCCAATCTCCCCCCATGTCCCCATATGTCCCCCTATGACCCCATACGTCCCCATATATCTGTCTCCAGTCTCCCCCCACATCCCCATGGCACAGATGGGGTCTCCCCCCACCCCACAGCCCCCACCCCACATCCACATAGGGCCGGGTGTCACACGGGCGTTTATTGGGGGGGGGGAATGCTTAAATTGGGGTCAAACACACCAACAAAGGTTAAAAAGGGGGGGGGGGGAACCCCGAAAGGATTATAGGGGAAAAGCCCTGCAGGGGGAAATGGGTAAAACTGGGGGGAAATGGGTAAGAACAGCTGAAAATGGGGAAAAAGCCCCCAGAAATGGCAAATTAGGGTGAAAAGCAGCAAAGGGGGGGGGGGGGGGCAGAGCCCCAAAGGTTTCTAATGGGGGAAAACCCCAAAATGATTAAAAATGGGGGGAAAAAAAACGGCTGGAAATGGTTAAAATGAGGGAAAATGGCTCCAAAAAGTTAACGGGGGGAAAAGGGCCCCCAAAAAGCTGAAATGGGGGCGAAAGGGCCCCAAAGGGACCCCCCCCACACACACACACCTTACGGCTCCCCCCCCAGGGGGGGGCTCAGCTCCACGCGGGGCAGTCGGAAGCGGGAGGGGGGGGGCAGCGTTGGGGACCCCCCGCTCAGCCCCACTTTGGGGACCCCCCACCTCCTCCCCCCCCCATCGGTCCCCGCTTTGGGTTTAGAAAAGGCCCAGATGGGTCTGGAGGGGGGGGGGGCCGCCTTTCTCCTCCCCCCTCCCCTTCACCAGAGCCCCCATGGCCCACCTCACCCCCCCCACCCCCTTTGCCTTCTCCCCCCCCCCCCCTTCCTCCGGCACCCATTTTGGGGCCGTTTCCATCATTTTCGGGCCTTTTTCCTCCCCTTTGCCCGCCCCCCCCCCGAACCCCCCCACCAGCTCCAACTCGGGCACCTTCAGCCCTCCCTTCTTCCTGCCCCCCCCTCCCCCTTTTTGGGGCTCCCCCCCCCCGAAAATCAGCCCAATGTTGGGGACGGAGCCCCCCAGGCGCCGCCCCCCCCCCCACTCCACCCCCCACTTTGGGGTCCCCCCCCTCCGCACGGAGGTCGGGGCTGGACCCCCCCAGGCGGACCCCCCCCAACTGCCACCCTTTGGGGGTCCCTTTGCCCCCCCCTTTATCCCCGGCTCCCTTTTTCTCCCCCAACGCCACTTCCAAAGCCACGGGGGGGGCGGTCACTTCTAAAGCGGCCATTTTGGGCCCCCCCTCGAAGTCACCGCAAACTTTGGGGCACAAAAGTTCCAATTTGGGCAGTTTTCGACCCAAAGTTTCGGCGGTGCCGTCGGCGGCTCCGGGCAGCCCCAGCGTCACCCCCACTTTGGGCACCGCGATGTCCAACGACGGCACCGGCACTGCCGCCCCCCCCCGGGGGCACCGGAGGGACCCCCACCCTGGGGACCCCCACCTTGGGGACCCCCCCCTCCGCCACCCGCCCCTTCTCGGGGATCCCCCCCTCGGTGGTCGTCGTCACCGAAGGTGGTCCCGGGGGGGGGACGGCGCGGGGGGACAGCAGGGACAGTTTGGGCAGCGCCAGCTCCACGTCCACGGGGGGGGGCGCCGGGGGTCCCTTCCGCAGAGCTGTCAGGCTAAGCAGGTTCTGGGGCCGGGGGGGGGCACCAATCAGTGCCACCCACTACCCCCAGTGCCCCCCAGTACCACCCAATGCTCCCCACTGCCCCCCACTGCCCCCTAATGTCCCCCAGGGCCCCCCTGTGCCCCTCCCACCCCCAGTGTCCCCCAGAGCCACCCACTGCCCCCCACTGCCTCCTAATGTCCCCCAGGGCCCCCCAGTGCCCCCTCCCACCCCCAGTGTCCCCCAGAGCCACCCACTGCCCCCCTACTGTCCCCCACTGCCCCCCACTGCCCTCTGCCACCCCTACTGCCCCTCAGTGCCACCCACAGCCCCCCACTTCCCCCTCCCACCCCCAGTGCCATCCACTGCCCCTCTACTGTCCGTCCCTCACTGCCCCCCAGTGCCACCCAGTGCCCCTTCCCATCCCCAGTGCCCCCCAGTGTCACCCACTGCCCCCCAGTACCTCCTCCCACACCCAGTGCCCCCCACTGCCCCCCGGTACCACCTGATGCCCCCCAGTGCCACCCACTGCCCCCTCCCACCCCCAGTGTCCCCCACTGCCACTCAGCACCTCCCACTTCACCCTCCCACCCCCAGTGCCCCCCAGTGCCCCCTCCCACCCCCATTGCCCCCCAGTACCACTCAGTGCCCCCCAATGTCCCCCACTGTCCCCTCCCACCCCCACCACCCCCCAGTGCCCCCCACTGTCCCCTCCCACCCCCACTGCCCCCAGTACCACCCAGTGCCCCCCCAGTACCACCCACCAGCCGGGCCACCTTGGCCAGGGGTCCTCTGGCGTCGGGGGCGGTGGGCGCGGGGGGGGCGCGGGGGGGCGGCACGCGGCGTTTGAGGCAGAAGGAAACGCGGCACTGCCGGGCGCTGCGCAGCACCTGAGCCGCGTCCTCACTGCGCTCGAAGAACACGCGGGCGCTCAGCAGGCGGTCACCTGCGGGACGGGGGGGGAAACGGGGGGGTGAGGGGGAGCGTGGGGGGCGTGGGGAGATATGGGGGGCGTGGGGGGGTGGAGGGATGTGGGAGACGTGGGGGGATGTGGGAGACGTGGGGGGTGGGGGAGCGTGGGGAATGTGGGGGTATATTGGGGACACGGGGGGGTGTGGGGGTGTGGGGGAGGATATGGGGGTATATAGGGCTATATAGGGGACATGGGGGGGTGTGGGGGTATATGGGAGACGGGGGGGATATGGGGGACATGGGGGGGTGGGGGAGTGTGGGGAATGTGGGAGTATATAGGGGACATGGGGGGGCATGGGGGGTGGGGGGATATGGGGGGCGTGGGGGAATGTGGGAGACGTGGGGGGGTGGGGGAATGTGGGGTATAGTGGGGGTATATAGGGGACATGGGGGGGTGTGGGGATATAAGGGGATATGGGGTTGTGGGGGGCTGTGGGGATGTGGGGGGACACGGGGGGGTTTGGGGGGTACGTGGGAAAATAGGGGGACACGGGGGTGTGCGGATATAGGGGGACACGGGCGTGTCGGGGGACACGGGGATGTGGGGGGCTATAGGGGGACGCATGGGGGGCACAGGGATGTGGGGGGGACCCGGGGGGACGCGAGACGGGGGGTGACGGGGGGTGACGGTGACCCCCGGGGGTGTCGGGCCGGCGGTGACCGGCAGGGGGCGCTGCTGACCCTGGCGGAGGCCGCTGCCGCGCTGCGCCTCCAGCACGAAGACGCCGTCGCGATCCCCGGCGAGCTGCACCGCGCCCACCCCGCGCTCCGCCGGCGTCTCCACCAGCAGCTCCTGCGCGTCCTGCGGGGCGGCCGGGCGCACGGGGACACGGTGAGGGCACACGGGGACACGGTGAGGGACCGGAGGGACGCAGTGAGGGACCCCATAGGGACACAGTGAGGGACTGGAGGGACACACAGTGAGACCCCCCCATAGGGACACACAGTGAGAGCCCATAGGGACACAGTGAGGGACCGTAGGGACACAGTGAGGGACCGTAGGGACACAGTGAGGGACCGTAGGGACACACAGTGAGACCCCCCCATAGGGACACACAGTGAGAGACCCCCATAGGGACACAGTGAGAGACCGTAGGGTCACACAGTGAGAGCCCATAGGGACACAGTGAGAGCCCATAGGGACACACAGCGAGAGCCCCCATAGGGACACAGTGAGAGCCCATAGGGACACAGTGAGGGACCGTAGGGACACAGTGAGGGACCGTAGGGACACACAGTGAGACCCCCCCATAGGGACACACAGTGAGAGACCCCCATAGGGACACAGTGAGAGACCGTAGGGTCACACAGTGAGAGCCCATAGGGACACAGTGAGAGCCCATAGGGACACACAGCGAGAGCCCCCATAGGGACACAGTGAGAGCCCCCATAGGGACACACAGTGAGAGCCCATAGGGACACAGTGAGAGCCCATAGGGACACAGTGAGAGCCCCCATAGGGACACATCGAGAGGTCATAGGGACACAGGGAGACCCCATAGGGACACAGCGAGACCCCTCCATAGGGACACACACAGCGAGACCCCATAGGGACACAGCAAGGCACCATAGAGACACACTGAGACTCCCCATAGGGACATAGTGAGACCCCATAGGGACACACACAGCGAGACCCCATAGGGACACAGCAAGGCACCATAGAGACACACTGAGACTCCCCATAGGGACATAGTAAGACCCCCCCCCTTGTCACCCCCCATGGGGACACAGTGAGACCCCCTCCATGTTACCCCCCCATGTCACCCCCCCCCCTGCAGCAGTGTGTTCTCACCTCAGGGCCGGCCCGGGGGGGTTCCATGGTGCTGCAGTTTGGGGGGGGGGCACAGTGGGGGGCGCTGGGGGTCAGCAGAAGGCAGGAGGGTGGGGGGCTGCAGAAAGGGGGAGCACAACGTCATTGAATTACCCCCATTGTAACCCCCCATTGTAACCCCCCATTAAGCCCCCCCAATGACCCCCCCCTCCCATTCCCACTGAACCCCCCCACTGCTGAGCCCCCCCATCAAACTCCCCATTAAACCCCATTGAATCCCCTCACTGCACCCCCCCATAGCGACCCCCCCATTACACCCCCTCACTAAAGCCCCCCATTGCAGCCCCCCCAACCTCTTTAGACCCCCCCATATTGCAACCCTCCCACTGCACCCCCCCCCAATTGGGGCCCCCCCACTGCAAAACCCCACTGCAACCCCCATAGCATTACAATCCCCCCATTAAAGCCCCCATACTTCACCCCCCCACATTGCCCCTCCCCACGGCGAAGCTCCCCCTTCCTCCCCACCCCGGGGGGGGCACAAAGCACCCCATTGTTGCCCCCCCCCCCGGGGGAATGTGGGGCATTTGGGGCACTCAGCACAACGCGCCCACACTGACGGCGCTGGGGGGGGGGGGGGCACCCATGGGGGTCCCGGGGGGGGGGGGGGGCACAGAGACACCCCTCGACTGCAGCAATGGGGGAGGAGGCGCAGCCCCATGGGATGTGGGGACACTGTGGGGCAATGGGGACATGATGGGGATGCTATGGGGCAGTGGGGACAATATGGGGCAATGGGGACATTATGGGGCAGTGGGGACAATATGGGGCAGTGGGGACAATATGGGGATGTTATGGGACAGTGGGAACAATATGGGGCAATGGGGACATGACGGGGATGCTATGGGGCAGTGGGGACAATATGGGGCAATGGGGACTTTGGGATACGGGGGCATTACGGGGCAATAGGGACATTATGGGGCAGTGGGGACTTTGGGATATGGGGGCATTATTGGGCAATGGGGACAGTATGGGTACACGGGGATAAGAGATAATAGGGATATGGGGACAATATGAGGCAATGTAGACAATATGGGGACAATATGGGGTATGGGATATGGGGACATAGAGATGTGGGGACAATGGGGTATGGGGACATTATGGAGCAATAGGAACAGTATGGGAATACGAGGACATTGTAATATGGGGACATGGCGACTATATGGGGATATTGGGACGCTATGGGGCAATGGGGACATCAGGATAGGGAATATGGGGCAATGGGGATATGGGGCAATGGGGACAGTATGGGGATATGGGGATGCCATGGGGCAGTGGGGACATTGGGCTGTGGGATATGGGAACATTATGGGACAGCGGAGATCCGGGGACGATATGGGGCAATGGGGATCATATGGGGCTGTGGGGCAATGGGGATATGGGGCCGTGGGGATATGGGGCCATGGGGATATGGGGCCGTCCGTACCTCTGTCGGTGTCGGCGCCGCCGGTCGTGGCCCCACAGCTCCGGGGGGGGCGGACAGAAAAGGCTCCGGGGAGGGGCAGCGCCGGCAGCAGCCATTGGTGGCCTCAGAGCGGGGGCAGAGCGGGGGGGGGGACCCCAAAAAGGGGCACTGAAGGAGCGGGGGGGGGGGGCAGTGCACCACCCCCAGCACACGGGGACCCCCCCCAGAACCCCGACCACTAATAGGATCCCCCCAGCACCCCCCCCTCAGTATTACCAGCACCCAAAGACCCCCTCAGGACCCCCTGATACCATAGGACCTCCCCCAGGACCCCCCACCGCCAATAGGAACCCCCTCAGGTCCCCCCCATCAGCAAAAGGCCCCCCCAGCACCCCCCAGGGCCCCCCCCAGCATTTCCAGCATCATAGGATCCCCTCAGGACCCCTCAGCACCATAGGACCCCCCCCATCATCCCCATCAGCAATAGGACCCCCACTCAGAAACCCCCCATCATTAATAGGACCCCCCGCAGAGGACCCCCCCCCATTATCACCAGAATCATAGGACCCCCCCAGGACCCCCCAGCACCAATAGGACCCCTCCCCAGCATCCCAAACCCCCCCAGGACCCCCCCCACACACCGTGGGGCGGCCAT
Source organism: Gallus gallus (assembly GCF_016699485.2). Lineage (NCBI taxonomy): Eukaryota > Metazoa > Chordata > Aves > Galliformes > Phasianidae > Gallus > Gallus gallus. The sequence continues at coordinate 300,306 of NC_052569.1, read as the reverse complement.
TGCTGACGCAGCGGTTTCCCCCCCCCCTCCCCCCAGCTGTGGGGGCACACAGAGCCCTTCGGCCCCAAACAATGGGGCGACTGATGGGGGGGGGGCGTGGGTGGGGGGACGGAATGTGGCGCTGGCGCCCGCTATGGGGGGGGGGGGGGCGGGGAAACCCATGGGTGCTGGGTCCCCCCCACCCCCCAGTGAAAGGCAGAAAGCAGCTGCAGAACCGCCCTCCCCCCCCGACCCATAGGAACCCCCCCATCCCTATAGGACCCCCCATCCTTATAGGACCCCTCATCCCTATAGGACCCCCCCCCCAGCCCCACAGGAGCCCCCAGCCCTATAGAACTCCCCACAGCCCTACAGGATCCCCACCCCAGCCCCATAGAAACCCCTTCAGCCCCACAGGAGCCCCCAGATCCACAGGACCCCCCCAGTCCTATAGGACTCCCCCCTCCCCCCCAGCCCCATAGAACCCCCCTGGCCCTACAGGACCCCCCCCCATCTCTACAGGCTCCCCCTCAGCCCCACAGGACCCCACCAGCCCCACAGAACTCACCCCCTCAGCCCCGTAGGATCACCTCAGCCCCACAGAACACCCCCAGCCCTATAGAACTCCCCCACTCAGACCCATAGAGCCCCCCCCCCGGCCCTACAGGATCCCTCCATCTCTACAGGACCCCCCCCAGACCCATAGGACCCCTATGGGCCCCCCTTCAGGACACAGGAGCCACGCCGCGGGGGGGCTCTGCCCGCCGGGCGCCGTTTTGGGGCCGTTCCGGCGGATTTTGGGGCCGTTTCGGCGGATTTCGGGGCCGCTCCATCGAACTTTGGCTCTGTGGTGATGCCGCCTTCAGCACAGGCCCCGCCCCTCCCCGGGCTCGGCCAATGGGAGCGCAGAGGATTGCTTCCCGCAGCCAATAGAAGCACGGCTCCCGTTGCTAGGCAGCGCGGCGCGGCAACGCGCGCAAACACCTCCAGCGCTCGGCCAATGGGCGCGCAGCGCCCTCGGCTCCGCCAATGGGCGGCGGCAGCTGAGCCCCCGAGCCCGCCCTCCAGGCGACCTGTCAGAGGCGCGCTGCTATGGTCCCGCCCTCCATGAGGGCTCAGCCAATGGAAAGTGGGCTCTGAACCTCCGTGCTGATAGGCAGAGAGAACAGCCAATAGACTTGCGGGAAGCGCGCGGCGCCTCTCTCGCTACTATTGGTCGGCAGGCCGCGAGTGCCCGCCCCTTCGCCGTGTCAGTCCCCAATCGTCATTCCCAGGGGGCGGAAGGAGGAGCCAAACCCCAGTTTTTACCAATGTGCGGCCGTCTTACAGCGTCACCCACTCTCTTGCCCAATGAGCGCTCGGTTTGCAAAGCAGCATTGAGCGGGAGCTCAGCGACCGAGCCAATCCCCGCCCTGAGGGGGCGTGTACAGCGGCTGGACCAATAGAACCGCCTGTTACATCGCGCGAGGTGAGCGCGAACCAATAGCGGCGCGCGTTGCAGCGCGGCGCGGGCCGGGGAGGGGAGGAGGAGGGCGATGGCGGCCATTTTGAGCCGTCCCCTCAGCGGCCCTCGATGGGCGCCGGGCGGCGGCGGCGATGGACGTGCGGCGGCTGAGGGTGAACGAACTGAAGGAGGAGTTGGGGCGGCGCGGGTTGGATACCCGAGGGCTGAAGGCCGAATTGGCCGAGCGGCTGCAGGCGGCGCTGGAGGCGGAGGAGGCCCGGCGGGGGCCCGGCGGGGACGCGGCCTCGGACGGACACTGTAAGGCCCGGAGCGCCCCGACGGGGGGGACGGCGGTGCCCCCTCCCCTCAGAGCCCCATTCCCCGTCGCCCCACTCCGCCTCTCCCCACAGAGCCCCGACCCCCCGCTCCGTGTGTCCGTGTCCCCCCGTCTCCCCCTCCCTTTCCCCCCTTATTCCCCTTCTCCCCCGTTTTTACCCCATTCCTTCCGTTTCGGTGGTCCCCATCGGTCCTGGGGGGCTTTGCTCCCCCCTCCTCCCGTTATGACTCCGGCCCGTCACCCCCCACTGTGTGTTGGGGTCTCTTCATGGGGCTCTGTGTGTCCCCCCCAATAGGGCTCTGTGTGTCCCTACATCCCTACAGGGCTCTACATGCATCCCCCAATAGGGCGCTGTCCCCCCCCCTCCCACCCCCACCATTGACAGCTGTAACTGGGAGGGCTCACACAGACCCCGCAGCTCTCCCCCAGCACCACCACTATGGGGTCGCCCACCCCTCATACCCCCAGACCACAACAGCTGTTGATAAGCACTGTGTTATTGCTCCCCCCCGTGCTCATTTTTGGGTCTCTTTTGGTGTTTTTAATCAACCCACCCACCCCATTCTGCCCTCAGGTGCCCACTGGGGTGCAGCCTCATCCCTCAAAGCTTCTGCTTTGGGGTTTCCATCACCCTCCCCATACCCCTTCCTCTTTCTATTAGCTTAAATCAATCCCATAACCTTCTGCTCTTCCCCCCCCCCCCCCCCAAAGATGGCCTCGACAACAACAGCCACCCGGGTGAGCCGCAGGGCTACCAACCCTACGAGCACAGCAAGCAGGACAACGAATCCAGCTACGAGAGGCGGCCGTTGGACCCCGAGCACCCCTCAGTGCACCCAGGTAGGGGCCCGGCTGTCACCTGGGGGGGCCTTCTGACAGCACAGCCGTGCCCGAGGGGTGCGCTGACGGCACGGTTGTGCTCCCGCTTTGTCACCCACAGAGATGAAGCCGGAACCCAAACCCGAAGACCCCGCGCCCACCTACACCGTGCCGCCCCCCAACTACAACACCCCCCCCCCACCTACAGCCTGCCCCCTCCTCCCACCTACGGCGCTCCCCCCACCGCGTACGGCCCACCGCCCTCAGCCTACAGCGCGCCGCCGGCGTACAGCGCCCCCACCCCCGGCTACAGCGCCCCCACCCCCGGCTACAGCGCGCCGCCCCCCACCTACAGCACCCCGGCCTACAACCCCCCTCCTCCCACCACCTACAACGCCCCCACCTACAGCGCTCCCCCCCCTCCCGCTTACAACGCCCCCGTCCCACCCTACAACGCTCCGCCCGGCGCTTACAGCGCCCCCGACCCCTCGCAGCCCCGACCTCAACAGCCGCAGCAGCCCCGCAAGCGGCCCTACGAGGAGCAGCGGGGCCGGGGGTACTACGAGCACCGTGAGGAGAAGAGGTGAGCACCGCCCGCAGCGTGCTGAGGTGTGCTGATCCCCCCCCCCCGTTGTGGTAACACCGCTCTGAGCCCCCCTCCCCACCCCCACGCCGCAGGGGTCGGTCGCCGCAGCCGCCCGCTGAGGATGAGGAGGAGGATTTTGACGAGACTTTGGTGGCCGTCGACACCTGTGAGTGCCCCTATGGGGTCTGGGGGGGCCGCGAGGGGCTGTCGGCGTCACCCGCAGCCCGACCGTCATCTTCTGTCCCTACAGACAACTGCGACCTCCACTTCAAGGTGGCCCGGGACCGCTACAGCGGGTACCCCCTCACCATCGAGGGCTTTGCCTACCTGTGGTCGGGCGCCCGCGCCACCTACGGCGCCCGGCAGGGCCGCGTGTGCTACGAGATGAAGGTGAGCGCCGCCCCGCGCTGAGACCGCCGCCGATTGCCCCCAAAACGTTCGCTTCCCCCCCACCTCCACCTTGCAGGTCAACGAGGAGATCTCCGTCAAACACCTCCCCGCCTCCGAGCCCGACCCACACGTGGTGCGGGTGGGCTGGTCGCTGGACTCCTGCAGCACCCAGCTGGGTAAGGGCACGCGTTTGGGGGCGGAGAACCCCTTTTTTGCCGTCCCCATTTCGGCTCACCCGGCCGCCCTCTGCCCTTCAGGGGAGGAACCCTTTTCGTACGGCTACGGCGGCACCGGCAAGAAGTCGACCAACTGCAAGTTTGAGAACTACGGGGAGACCTTCGCTGAGAACGACGTCATCGCCTGCCTCGTCGTGAGTCCATCGCCTGCTGCGGCTCCGGGCGGGCGGCCCCCCACCCCGGGCCTTCACCCGCCCCCGTCTCGCCCCGCTGCAGGACTTTGAGTGCGGGGAGGAGGTGGAGATGTCCTTCATGAAGAACGGGAAGTGGCTGGGGGTGGCGTACCGGGTCCGCAAGGACGTGCTGGCCGGCCGGGCGCTGTTCCCTCACGTCCTGGTGAAGAACTGCGCCATCGAGTTCAACTTCGGCCAAAGGGAGGACACCTACTTCTCCGTGCCGCCCGGCTTCACCTTCATCCAACACCTCCCCGTGGCCGAGCGCGTCCGCGGCACCACGGGGCCCAAGAGCAAGGCCGAGTGCGAGGTGCGGGGCGGGGGGACGCGCGGGGTTGGGGGGGCCGGGGGGGTCCCGGCCGTGACGGCGTCGCCTTCGCCTGGCAGATCCTGATGATGGTCGGGCTGCCCGCCGCCGGTAAGACGACGTGGGCCGTCAAACACGCGGCTGCCAACCCCTCCAAGAAGTACAACATCCTGGGGACGAACGCCATCATGGATAAGATGAGGGTAGGGGGGCCGGGCTCGGGGGTTGGGGGGCGCTTCTGAGCTTACGGAGCTGGGAGGGCTCTGAGACGGATGGGTCTGAGTGGGGCGGGTTGGTGGTGGGGTTGGCTGACCTCGGAGCGCTTCTCCAACCTCACTGAGTTGGAAGACCTCCGAGATGGGTGGCTGTGGGTGGGTGGGGTGGGTTGGTGGCTGCTGTCGCTCACCTCAGAGCTCTTTCCCAGCCCGAATGAGTTGGAAGAGCTCTGGAGATCAACGAGTGGGGATGGGTTGGCGGTTGGGTTTGGTGACCTCGGAGCTCTTCTCAACCTCGTTGAGTTGGAAGATCTCTGAGATGGATCGCTACGAGTGGGGATGGGTTGGGGGTTGGACTCAGGGATCTGAGAGCTCTTTTCCAACCCTGTTGAGTTGGAAGACCTCTTCAGGTGGATGGGTTGGGATGGGTTGGCGGTTGGACTCAGGGATCTGAGAGCTCTTTTCCAACCCTGTTGAGTTGGAAGACCTCTTCAGATGGGTGAGTGGGGATGGGTTGACGGTTGGGTTCGATGCCCTCGGAGCTCTTCTCCAACCTCATTGAGTTGGAAGCCCTCCGGGATGGCTGACGGTGGGTGGGGAAGGGCTGACGGTGGGGTTCGGTGACCTCGGGGCTCTTTTCCCCCCGTGACGACCCCGTGCTGGGCTGGAAGGTGATGGGGCTTCGGCGCCAACGCAACTACGCGGGCCGTTGGGACGTGCTGATCCAGCAGGCGACGCAGTGCCTCAACCGCCTGATCCAGATCGCCGCCCGCAAGAAGCGCAACTACATCCTGGACCAGGTGGGGTGCCGTTGGTGTCCCCCCCCAGGGGGCACAACCGCGCTGTCCCCACCCCACTCAGGACAGGGGGAGTGTGTGGGCGATAACCCCCCGGCCCCCCCCGATGCCCCACACACCCCCCCGACACCCTTCGGCCCCGCTGATGCCCTTCAGCCTGCCAGCACCCTGCAGCCCCCCCACCTTGCGGCCCCTGTGATGCCCCACAGCCCCTCAATGCCCTGCAGCCCCCCCCCCAATACGCTTCAGCCCCCCTGACGCCTCACAGCCCCCCCAGTGCCCATCAGCTCTCCCAGCCCCACAACTCCCCCCCCCCCCCAACACCCTTCAGCTCCCCCTGGATGCCCTGAAGCCCCCCTGAAGCCCTTCAGCCCCCCCAGATGCCCTTCAGGCCCCCCCTGAAGCCCTTCAGCCCCCCCGCAGCCCTCGCAATGCCCTTTAGCCCCCCCATCAGCCCCCCCCGACGCCCCACAGCCCCCTCAATGCCCATCAGCTCCCTGTCCAACACCCTTCAGACCCCCCACAGCCCCCGCAATGCCCTTTAGCCCCCCGCAGCCCCCCCGACGCCCCACAGCCCCCCCAACACCCATCAGCTCTCCCAGTGCCCCGCAACCCCCCCTCCCCAACACCCTTCAGCTCCCCCCAGATGCCCTGAAGCCCCCCCTGAAGCCCCTCAACACCCTGCAGCCCCCTGTCCAACACCCTTCAGGCCCCCCCAGATGCCTTCAGACCCCCCACAGCCCCCGCAATGCCCTTTACCCCCCATCAGCCCCCCCCGATGCCCCACAGCCCCCCCAGCGCTCATCAGCTCTCCCAGTGCCCCACAACTCCCCTCCCCCAACACCCTTCAGCTCCCCCTGGATGCCCTGAAGCCCCCCCTGAAGCCCTTCAGCCCCCCGCAGCCCCTCAACGCCCTTCAGCCCCCTGTCCAACGCCCTTCAGCCCCCCCTGAAGCCCTTCAGCCCCCCCGCAGCCCCCGCGATGCCCTTTACCCCCCATCAGCCCCCCCCGACGCCCTCCCCCCATTCCAGACCAACGTTTACGGCTCAGCCCAGCGGCGGAAAATGCGTCCCTTCGAGGGCTTCCAGCGGAAGGCGGTCGTCATCTGCCCCACCGACGACGACCTGCGGGAGCGCACGGTCAGGAGGACCGACGAGGAGGGGAAGGACGTCCCGGACCACGCGGTGCTGGAGATGAAAGGTGGGGGCTGCCCCCCCCCACCCCGGGTGAGGGGTCATCCATAGCAGCGGGACCCCCACGGCGCTCCTCATCCCCGCTCTGCTCTGAGCTGCGGGTGGTGGAACTGCAGGGAGAGCCCACAGCTGCTGCGGGTGGCCCCATTTGGGGTTGTTTTTGGGGTGGGTGTCACGTTGGGACCCCCCCAGACTGCCCGCTGTGCTCCCATCGGTAGGGGCAGAAGCACGGAGGGCGCTGCAGACCCCGCTGTGTGCCCCCCCCCCCCCCCCATAACTTTGGGGGCAGCCCCAAACTGCTCCTTTTTTGTCCCCTTTGCTTCATTTTATTGGGCGAGGAATCGGAGTGAGGACCTCAAAGCACCGTTTGTGTTTCTTTCTGCTCTCGTTTTGGGGGGGGGGACCCCAACTATACCCCCACCCCTTTAACTGTGGGGGAGAGAATCACAGTGAGAGCCCCACAGCGCTGCTCATCTCCCTGCACTTTAATTTGGGGGGGGGGATCAGAACCAGAGCCCCAACCTGCCGCTCATTGCCCTCTGTTTAATTCTGGGGGGGGACATCAATGTTGGACCCCAAAGTGCCACCAAACCTCTGCTTTATTATGGGATGGGGGTGGGGGGGGGGGAAGCACACAGTGAAAGCCCCAAACCGCTGCTCCCCCCCCCCTCTGCTTCACCTTAGGGGTCACCATTCACAACAATACCCTCAGCCTCCTCCTTTGTCTCCACTCTGCTGTAATTCGGGGGGGGCAAACATCGATTTTTAATCTCTTTTTCACCCATTTTCACCCCCCTTCCCCCCCTTTCCCCCCCCCCCAGCCAACTTCACGCTGCCGGAGCCGGGCGACTTCCTGGACTCGGTGCTGTTTGTGGAGCTGCAGCGGGACGAGGCGGCCGAGTTGGTGCGGCAGTACAACGAGGAGGGGCGCAAAGCGGGACCCCCCCCCGAGAAACGCTTCGACGGACGCCCCTCCCCCTTCCGGGGCCGCGGCGGCGGCGGCGGCGGCGGCGGCTTCCAACGCTTCGATGGCCGCGGTGCCGCCGCCGCTCCTCCCCCTCCCCAAAGTGGGGGCAGCCGGGGGGGCTTCCAGGGCCGCGGGGGCGGCGCCGGGGGGGGCTTCCGTGGTGGAGGAGGGGGCGGCGGCGGAGGCGGAGGTGAGGACCCCCCCCAAAAGTCCTTCCTGTGGGTGCTGGGGGGGTGTTGGGGGTATCGTCCCCTCTCTTTGGAGCTCCGTGGTCCTGCAACCCCCCCCCCCCCCCCCAAACCCCCAAAGTCTTACTGCTTGCTTAGGGGCCTGAGGACCCCCCCGTAAAGCTCTCCTGCGTGTCCCTGTGGGCTTTTTGGGGGGGTCCCATCACCCCCCGTGGAGCTTGCAATTCACTTGGTGGTTCTGCCCCCCCCCCCCCCCAAAAGTCCTGCTGCCTGCTTAGGGGCGATGCTTACACCCCTCTCCCCTCTCAGACCACCTCTGTGTATTTCGGGGGGGGGATTTGGGGTCTGGGGGGGCTTTGTGTTGTCCCATCGCACCCCCCAGGGGTTCGGGGTTCAGCTCCTCATGGCCTTAAATCCCCCCCCGCCTTCCCCTCCCTCCCGTGCATCCCAATGGGGGGGGGGGGGGGGCATTGAGTCTGGGGGGCGGCTCTGAGCCTCCTCAGCACCCCGACCCCCCTCTGACCATCCCGTGGGGCTGCCACCCCCCCCCAACCCCCCCTCCCCCTTTTTCAGCCTTCAACCGCAGCAGTTACGCCCCCAACCGTTGGGGCGCCGCCGCCGCCACCACCAACAGCCGCGACAGCCGCGGTGCCTACAGCCGCCCCGCCCCCCCCCCGAGCGGATACAGCCCCGCGCGGCCCCCCGGCCCCTACAAAGCGGGCGGGACGACCCCCCCGGCCAGCAGCAACGCCCCCAGCAGCTACAACCAAGGACAGCAGGTACCCCCCCCTCACCCCCAACCCCCCCATCCCTCACCCACGCGTTGCCCGCAGCGGCGCTCTGACGCGCTGTCGTCGTCACCCCCACAGCCCAACTACAGTCAGCCCTACGGGCAGGGGGGGTACAACCAGGGCTACCCCCCCACCTACGGCTACAGCGGCTACGGCAGCTACAGCCAAAGCTACCCCCAGCCCCCCCCGCCCGCGGGGCAGAGCTACAACCAGAGCTACAACCAATACCCGCAGGTAGGCGGCGCTTCTGGGGCAGAAAAAGCCTTTTTTGGGGCCGGGGGGGGGGGGAGCTGGGGACCAGAGCCCCCCCCCCCATTGCTCACTCTTCTCTTTCTCTCTTCTTCTTTATCTGCCTCCCCCCCTTTCTCCTCCCCCCCCCTTTCTCCTCCCCGCCCCCTTCTCTCCTCCCCCCCCCTTCTCTCCTCCCCCCCCCTTCTCTCCTCCCCCCCCCTTCTCTCCTCCCCCCCCCTTCTCTCCCCCCCCTTCTCTCCTCCCCCCCCCTTCTCTCCTCCCCCCCCCTTCCCCCCCCCCTTCCCCCCCCTTCTCTCCTCCCCCCCCCCTTCTCTCCTCCCCCCCCCTTCTCTCCTCCCCCCCCCCTTCTCTCCTCCACCCCCCTTCTCTCCCCCCCCCTTCTTCCCCCCCCCCCTTTCTCCCCCCCCCTTTCTCCTCCCCCCCCTTTACCCCTCCCCCTTTCCCCCCCCCTTCTCTCCCCCAGCAGTACACACAGCAGTGGGGCCCATACTACCAGCAGCCCCCCCCGTGGCCCCCCTACTATGGCAGCTACGACTACAGCAGTTACACGGGCAGCTCTCAGGGGGGCTCCAGCAGCGCGCAGTGACCCCCCCCGTTTTGGGGCCAATTCCGCCCTTTTTGGGGTCCCCGGCGGCGTTGTGCCCCCCCCCCTCGTGCCCACCCGGCGCTGCTGTGGCTCCCTTTTATTTCCCGTCTGTTTTAAAAGGAAAAGGAGGAAAAAAGAGGAAGAAAAAAAAGAGAGTATTTTTAAGCTCGGAGGGACTGAAATGGGTTAAAAAAAAAAAAAAAAAAAAAAGGAAAAAAAAAAAAAAAAAGGAGAAAAGCAACAAAAATTCCCCCCTTTTTGGAGCGTTTTCCCTCATTTGGGACTTTTTGTCCTCATTTCACCCCCCACCATCCCGGGGGGCCGTGGGGGGGGGCGGCCCTCAGCCCCCATCCGTGTCTGTGTGTCCCCATCGGCCGTCTGTCCTCACCACCCCCCCCCCCCCCCATCCCCCCGACAGCGATTTTTGCTTTGTTTGCCCCATTTCCCCTTTTTTTTGTAGCTCTTTCTGTACTTTTTACCGTGCGCCCCCCCCGCCTTTGGGGGGGGAAGGAGGAAAAAAAAACCACAGAGACAAAAACAATAAAAAGGAGAAAAAAAAGTGAGCAAAGTGCTGCCCCCCCCCCCCCCCCAAAGGGACAACTCTGCCTTTTTTAAGGTGAATATGGGCTTTTTTTAGTAAAAGGGGAAGTGGGGGTTTAGCACTGACCTTTAACCTTTGACCCCAAGACGGGGTCAGGGGAAAGGTTGGGGGGGGGGGGGAGGGACCAAAGTGATCCGGAACCGAAGTGATCGTTTACTGGAGCGCACCGGGCGTCAAAGGGCGCCGGAACCGAAGCGCACCGGATGTTGGGGGGAGGCGGGCTCAGTCGCGCCGGAAGTGACGCACTCGGAGATGGCGGCGGCAGCGGGTGAGGAACAGCGCGGCGGTGTCGCGTTCAAACGGGGCCGGGCGGCTGCGCGCCGAGCCGGGGGGCATTTGGGGGCTCCGGGAGGGGGAAACGGCGGGGGAGGAGGGGGGTCCCCTCAGTGTGTCCCCCCCCGGCGTCTGCGGGAGCCCCGCGGTGCCGCAGCGCTTTGTGCCCCCCCGCGCGCTGTGCGCTCTCAGCGGTTCCGTTCCGTTTTCGGGCCCCGATGCGTCGCTACACCGCCCCCCAATACCCCCCCCCGGGTCTCTGTGGGCCCACGTTGGGTTCCGGGGGTCGTAGGACCTCGTTTGGGGTCCTGGAGGGTTCTGGGGTCGCCCCGTGGGTCCCTGTGACGCTGTGCTCCACCCCCAGGAACGGCGGCGGCCGCGGCGTGACCCCAAAGTGGGAGCGGAGACCCCCAAGTGGGGCGGCACCGCGGCGTGGGGCCTCAGAGCGACCAAAGGGGACCCCGAGGCCTCGACCCGGGACCCGGAAGTGATGAAGGAGGACCCGAAAGAGGCGGAGGGCCCCACGGCGTCAAAGTGGATCCCCATAGCCTCAAATGGGAACCCCACGGCGTCAAAGTGGATCCCCATAGCCTCAAATGGGGACCCCACGGCACCGAAGTGGGTCCCCATATCCTCAAACGGGGATCCCAATTGGGTCCCCATATCTTCAAACCGGGACCCCATGGCATCGAAGTGGATCCCCGTATCCTCAGACCGGGACCCCACGGTGACAAAGGAGAACCCCCCTTCCTCCAATGAAACCCCTGCGGCAGAGTGGGACCCCAAAGTGCCCCCTGAGGGGCGCCCCGTGGAAGAAGGGGACCCCAAAGCGTCTCCCACTGAGGACCCCCCGGCAGAACCCGACCCCAAAGCGTCCAACTGCGCCCCCCTGTCTTCACATTGGGCCCCCGAAGCGGCGGTGTGGGACCCCACGTCCCCACACAGAGACCCCACAGCAGAACCGCAGTGCAGCGCATCCCCCGAGCAGCACCGCGCGGCGCAGCGGGACCCCGCATCCCCTATGGAAGAAGATCGGTACCCCGCGACCCATGGAGTCCGCCCCGCGACACGAGCGGACCCCGCACCCTACGGGGACCACCCCGAGGCCGAGGAGGACCCCCTCCCCGCCGCCGTGGAAGCCATGTTGGCCGCCGTGGCCGCCAGCCCCGTCCGCGTCCGCAGCCAGCAGCAGGGAGACCCCGAGCTGACGGCGGCCGAGCGGCGCCGCGACCTGCGGGCGCTTTTCCTCCGCAAACCCCTCGTCTTCCTCGAGCGCTTCCACGGGGCCCTGCAGGCCGAGCACCTGCCCTGCTTCGCCCACCTCCCCCCCCGCTACGAGGTGGCCTTTTACTGCCGCCAGGTGAGGGCTCGGAGGCAGCAGAACCCCCAAACTGGGCTGAGCCGATGGCCCCGAAGGCCCGGAGCCCGAACCCGACTGCGGAACCGGCGCTACGCGGCCCTGCGGCAGCTCATCGCAGGTGGGGGCTGAGGGGGGGCTGTGGGGTCTTTGAGGTCCTCGTAGGGCTCGTGAGGGCCTTCTTGAGGGTCGCTGAGCTCCTTATGGGGTCTTGGAGGCTCTTGAGAGGACTGTGGGACCCTTAAGGGATGATTGAGATCCAAACGGGATCCCTGTGGAGTTCTTGAGATCCTTATGGGATCTTTGTGGGGTCCTTGAGATACAAACGAGATCTTGATGGGGGCTCTTGAGGGCTTTATGGGGTCCCTATGGGATCCTTGAGGCCCAAATAGGACCCTTATGGAGTCCTTGAGGTCCAAATGGGATTCCTACCGAGTTCTTGAGATCCATATGGGATCCCTGTGGGGTCCTTGAGCCCCTCATGGGGCCTTCAAGGGCTCTATGGGGTCCCCGAGGCGCCGGGCTTCCGCCCACGGTCACTGAGTGTCACGGACACTGCACTGTGTCTCTGAGGTCGCCTGGGACCCCCCCATCCCTTTCCCTTTTGGGATCCCCCCGGGTTTTCTGCTGCTTTTGGGATTCCCCTTTGGGTTCTGTTGGGCTCTGGGATCCCCCAAACTCCCCCCTCCCCCCTCCGTGACCCCCCCACAGTTCTCTGTATTCTTTGACTTCGTCTCCACTTCACTTTGGGTTTTGGGGTCCCCCCCCATTCCCCTTTCCCTTTGCTCCCTCCCCATTGGAGAATTCCCTTTGGGTTTTGGGGTCTCCATTTCCCATTGGGGTCCCCCCCCCATACCCCCGTTCCCTTTATCCTTCCCACCCCCACTCTTTAGGACCCCCTCCCCCCCAAACTTTTGGGCCCCCCCAGCACAGTGCCCCCCCATTGCAGGAGGTGAATACTTCAGCGAGGAGGAGATGCGGGCGCGGGAGCCGCTGCTGTACGAGCACTACATCGGGCAGTACCGCGACGCCGAGACCCCCCCCGGGACCCCCCCGTGTCCCCCCCACCCCGGGACCCCCCCCGGGACCACGTGGGCTGCGGCGCTGCTGCGGTCGGTGGAGGAGGCGGCGGTGCAGCAGCGGCTGCAGAGACAGAGGCTGAGGGAGGGGGACAGCGGAGGTGAGGGGGGGACGGCGGGGTGGGGGACATTGGGGACGAAGAGGGGATTGAGGGCGTTGGGGACAGTGGGGGCACGGAAGGGATTGGGGGCATTGGGGGTGTGGGGGCAGTGGGGACATGGAGGGGACAGTGGGGGCATGGAGGGGATTGGGGGACATTGGGGGCGTGGGGGATGTTGGGGACATCGGGGGGTGGGGGAGGGGGGACATTGGGGGTGTGGGGGCAGTGGAGGACATGGGGGAGAACGGGGATGGGGGCATGGAGGGGATTGGGGGCAATGGGGACACGGGGGACATTGGGGACACGGAAGGGATTGGGGGCGTTGGGGGTGTGGGGGCAACGGCGACATGGAGGGGGCAGTGGGGGCATTGGGGGTGTGGGGACATTGGGGACGTGGAGGGGATTGGGGGCAATGGGGACACGGGGGGACATCGGGGGGGGAATTGAGATTGGGGGCGCTGGGGATGCAGTGGGGGCTTTGGGGATAGGGGGGATTGGGATAGAGGACAGCGTTGGGGACGTGGAGGGGACTGGGGGGGCATCGGGGGGCATTGGGGAATGGAAGGGATTGGGGACGTTGTGGACAGCCGGGGGTGACAGAACGCCCCCCCAAAACCCCCCCAGAGGAGGATGAAGATGAGGATGAGGCCGAAGAGCCCCACATCCCCGACGCCGGGGAGCTGGAAGTGCTGCGGGAGGAGTTCAGGAGCCGCATGTACCAACGCTTCCTGGACGGGGAGGACCGCGACTTCGACTACAGGTGGGGACACCGTGGGGGGGATATGGGGACGTTGGGGGGGGGGCGGCAGTGGGGGATGGGGACGTTGGGGGGGTGGGCGGCAGTGGGGGACATGGGGACATTGGGGTCCTGGTGGGGCAGTGGGGGGCATGGAGGGGATATGGGGACCTTGGAGTGATGGGGGGCAGTGGGGGGACGTGGAGGGGCTATGGGGACATTGGAGTGATGGGGGACAGTGGGGGACGTGGAGGGGATATGGGGACATTGGGGTCCTGATGGGGCACTGGGGGGATATGGGGACATTGGGGGGGTGGGGGGCAGTGGGGATATGGGGACATTGGGGTCATCGTGGAGATGTTGGGGACATTGGGGCTGTGGGGTCAGGGGGGACATTGGGGTAATGGGGGGCAGTGGGGACATTACGGGGACATCGTGGACAGGTTGGGGTTGTGGGGGGCATTGGAGACATTCTGGGGACATGGGGGGGCATGATGGGGATTATGGGGACACCATGGGGATGTGATGGGGATGTTGGGGGTAATGGGGGCCGTAGGGCATATGGGGACGTTATGGGGATGTGGGGCCACGGGGGGGGCACGGTGTGACGCCCCCCTCCCCCCCCCCCCCCCAGTCAGGTGGATGAGAACCCCGACATGGACAACCTGGACATCGAATCCCGCGACGCCGAGGAGCGTTACTTCGATGAGGAGGAGCCCTCCGCTGCCCCCCAGCTGGAGTAGGGACCCCCCCCAAGATGGAGACCCCCCCCTCCCCCAAAATGGGACCCCCCCCCACAGTGGGGACCACCCTGATGTGGGGATCCACCCCCAAAAGGAGGACTTTTCCCACAATAAAAGCCACCCCCCCCCCTCCCCCCAACACATGGGATGCTGTGGATTGTCGTTCCCCCCCCCCCCCTCTCAGCTCCAGGAGGATCCCCCCCCCAGAAATGGGGACCCCCCCCCCGCCCCCCAACACACCACAACCACACAACCGCGGGATGCTGCGATGTGCCTCATCCTCCCCCAATAAAGGTGACCCCCCCTCTGTCCGTCCCCCCCCATAGTATTTTTCCCACCTCCACCACTGAGCTCATCGCTGTGGGGGGGCCCTGAGTCACTCCCCCCTCCCCAAACCCCCCTTTGGGGGGGGGCCACCCCACGCAGAGGAGTGGTTTTGTGCCCCCCCATTGCCCCGCCCCCCCCCCCCCCCCCCACGTGCCACTCGTGACCGTCACCACCCCATAACCGCAGTGTTTGCTTTGTGGGGGGGCACCCACACATCCTGACCCCCCCCAACCCAGGAGTGCCATTGGGAACACCCACCCCAATGTGCCCCCCCCCATCCCCCCCTCGTGTCCCCCCCGTGCCGTGGGGGGGCGGTTTCCTGTTGTCCCCCCCCCGGAAGGATATTTTTATCCCTTCCGCCCCCACTGTCTGAGTCTGTGTGTGTTGGGGGGGGGGAGGAAAGCAATGGGGTCCACAGTGGTGTCTCCGGGGGGGGGAAGGGGGTCCCAATTCTGGATTGCTTTGGGGGGGGTCCCCAATAGCTGTGCCCCATTGGAGTCCCTATTGGGGCGGGGGGGGTCCCCAATCTTTGGTCCCTTTTTTGGGGGGGGTCCCAACAGCTGTGTCCCTTCGGGGTCTCTTTGAGGGGGGTCCCCAGTGAGTGTGGTCCCCTTTCTGTGGGGGGGTCCCTCCTCCACCCCTCCCCCCCAAATCACTGACGAGAAAAAAAAAGAGGAACCAGACCCAAAATTCTGTCCAAAAAACCCCCAAAAAGGGAACCATCTAAAACTTAAATAAATCCTCTCGTTGTGGGGGGGGGATTGGTGGGGGGAGGGGGGAGGTCCGGTGTTTTGAAGGGGTGGTGGGGGTCCCGAGGGGGGGTCAGCTGCACTTGCAGGCACGGACCACCATATTGGAGAGCTGCTCCACGCGCACATTCCGGCCCACGTAGTAAATGATGGGGAGGGGGTCGAGGGTCTGCGGGACGCAGCACGGAGCGGCCGAAGCCCCCGGGTTGTGTTGGTTGTACAGCGCCAGCACCTGGGGGGGGGGGAGGGGGGGGGCACCGTCATTGTGAGTGTGAGACCCCTCCCCTCCCCTATACCCCCCTCACAATGTGGCAGCCCCGGGATCCCGATGGATGGGAGTCCTTTTTGGGTGGGGGTCCCCCCCTGCGCCCCTCCTACTGAGATATGGGGGTACTGCTGTGCCCCCTCCCTCCCTCCCCATACTGGGGCGGCCCAGGACCCCCCCGTGTGCCCCCCAGCCCCAGTGATCCCAGTGGGCGGGGGTCCCACAGAGCTCCTTTTTGGGTGTGCCCCCCGCTTTGGGTCCGACCCATTTTGATACCGGGGTCCTGCTTTGCCCCCAACCCTATTGGGGAGGCCCAGGACCCCCCCAGGTGCCCAAGACCCCTCCCCACATATCCAGCACCTCCCCCCCCCCCCAGATTCTCCCCCATCCCCTACAGAGCCCCACGATGTCCCCACTCTGTGTCCCAAAGATGCCTCCCCCTACATCCAGGACCCCTCCCCATACATTCATATCCCCTTCCCCTATATCCGCTAACCCTCCCCGATATCCAGGACCCCTCCCCATACCCACAACCCCTCCCCATGCTTCCATGACCCCCCTCCCCCCCCCGTGCCCCCCACCTTGGTGTACTGCGTGTCGGCGCTCCAGATGTACGGGCACGGCCCCATGCAGAAGTTGGCCATATAACCTTTGGGTTCGTGGATCCACTTCCACTGCAGATCCTTGCGGAAGTCGATGTAGAGCGGCCGCACGCAGCAGTTCTTCTCATCCGTCCCGGGGCTGGGGGGCACGGGGTTGGGGGGGGGGGGGAGGTGTTTTGGGGACCCCCAGCCCTCCCCTGAGCCCCCCAGGAGGACAAAGTGGGGATGTTGGGTTTCCTGAGGGGACACTGAGGGTCCTATGGGGATTCCAAGGATCTGGGGGGTTCCTAGGGGTGTAGGGGGTCCCAAGCATCTTGGGGACCCCTGTTTGCCCTACGGGACTCCAAGCGCCCAATGGGGACCCGAAGAAACCAATGGGGACCCCAAGGACCCCATGGGGATCCCAGAAACCAAATGGAGAATCCAAGAACCCAATGGGGACCCCAAGAACACAATGACAACCACAAGAACCCAACGATGACCCCAAAAACCCAACAGGGATCCCAATCCAAAAGACGTCTCCCCCCGGGGGTGTCCTGCTGTGCCCCCCCGCCCATATTGTGGCGGCCCAGGCCCCCCCCCACCCCATATACCCCCCTCACCCCGGCGATGCCAGTGGCTGGGGGTCCCGCAGTGCTTTGGGTCCAACCCATTGAGCTATCGGGCTCCCGTTTTGCCCCCAACCCTCCTGGGGAAACCCGGGACCCCCCCTCCCCCCACCCCAGAGCCGTGCCCGTGCCGGGGGTCCCGCGGGGTCCCACCCGAAGCAGTAGTCGGTGTCGAGGTCGCGCCGCCGCCGGGCGCTGTGCAGCTCATTGGCGCGCTCGGCCGGCAGCGCCATGGCCAGGACGTACGGCACGCGGCGGTGCTTCTTGGCAATGCTCTGCATGTCCCCGCGCTGCTGCTCGAAGCCTGGGGGGGTGGGGGGGGGGGTCGGTGGCACACTTTGGGGTTGGGAGACACAACACCAAGAGGTTCCCCCCCCCCCGCAGCGCACCGGGGGGCGGTTTGGGGTCGCGGTACCTTCGATGGAGATGCGCATCTCTTCGGCGTGGCCGGGGCCCATCTCACAGGGACAGTGCACGCTCAGCTTGAAGACCCCCAGGAGCTCTGTGGGGGGGAGAGGGGGGAGGGGGGGTCGTTAGGGGAGATGTGGGGGTACTTTGGGGGGCACTTTTTGGGGCTGTGCTCACCGCTGCCGCTCAGCCACTGATGGACGGCGTCGGTGACGTCGAAGGAGAGCCACTCATCGTCGGCCGTGGCGCGCACGGAGCGGCCATGCAGGTACCGCCACGAGGCATTGCCGTAACCCTGCCGGCCCCAACGGGGGGGTCAACGTGGGGGGCACAAAAACACCGCGGCCCCAAAGCCACCCCAATGACCCCGAAGCCACCCCAATGACCCCGAAGCCACCCTAATGACGCCAACCCACAGCATCCCCAACCCACGGCATCCTCCAGCCCGGACCTCCGCGGTCCCCAATATCCCCATAGTTCCTACGTCACCAAACCCACCGTCCCCGAACCCGGTACCCCCGTAGCATCCCTTTGCCCCCCCTGCCCCCCCCCCCCCCCCACCTGGTACAGCTCCAGCCGCTGTTCGGTGCCGGCGCTGTCGGCGGCCGCCTTTTGCCGCAGCATCCTCAGCTCGGCGCGGTGCAGCAGCGCTCGGCCGCCCACCTCTGCGCGCACGCGGGACACGTTGAACACGAAGAAGATGCTGTGGCTCTGCGGCTGCCAATGCTCCATGGGGCCTGGGGGGGGGGGGGGCAGGGGGGGCGTCGGGGGGGGCATCGGGACCACCGCCCTCAGCGTGGGCCGCAGCCGTGGCCTCCCCCCATTCACTCCATTCACCCCATCCGCTCTGCTCGCTTCGTTCATTCACTCACTATGGAGCAGTGATGGTCTCCCCCCCCTCCACTCCCCCCATTCACTCCCTATAGAGCACTGATGGTCTCCCCCCCCTCCATTCACTCCCTGTGGAGCAGTAATGGTCTCCCCCCCCCCCATTCACTCCCTATGGAGCAGTAATGGTCTCCCCCCCCACCTCCACTGACTCACTCCAAAGTGAAGCCGTGTTCCCCCCCCCCATTCCCTCCATTCATCCACTTCACAGTGGTCTCCCCCCACTCCACTCACTGCGTTCAGTCCCTATGGAGCAGTGATGGTCTCCCCCCCCTCCACTCCCCCCATTCACTCCCTATGGAGCAGTGATGGTCTCCCCCCCCTCCATTCACTCCCTGTGGAGCAATAATGGTCTCCCCCCCTCCTCCACTCCCCCCATTCACTCCCTATGGAGCAGTGATGGTCTCCCCCCCCTCCATTCCTTCACTATGGAGCAGTGATGGTCTCCCCCCCCTCCACTCCCCCCATTCCTTCACTATGGAGCAGTGATGGTCTCCCCCCACCCCATTCACTCACTCCAAAGTGGAGCCGTGGTCCCCCCCCCCATTCATTCATTCATTCACTGCACAGTGCCCCCCCCCCGACTCCCCTCACTCCGTTCATTCACTCTCTATGGAGCAGTGATGGCCCCCCCCTCCCACCCCATTCACTCACACAGTGGGGTGACCTCCCCCCCCCCCACTCCATTCATTCTCTCACTACAGAGTAAACCACCTCCGCCCTGCCCCCCCCAGACCCCCCCTGCTCCTGATCTCTGGGTGGCCCCACCCCCCGTTTTGCCCCCCCCCTTCACCACCCCCCACCGCCCAACAAAGCGCCCTCAGAGCAGCGATTACTCAGCGAACCGCAGCCTCCACCCCCCCCCCCCCACGGCCCCACAACCCCCCCTCACCCCCCCGCAGTGCCACCATGGGATGGGCACCTCCCGCTGCGGGAACGGGGGGGGGAGGGGGGGGGCGTGGGGGGGGCACTGCACGGAGCTCCGTGATGGGGCACGGGGGCGTCACCCCACTGTGGTCCCATGGGACCCCCACCCATTATATGGCATGGCGGTGTCACCCCAGCACGGTCCTATGGGACCCCCCCCATTACAGACCACAGGGCTGTCACCCCACGGGACCCCCCCACTATAAGGCACGGGGGCGTCACCCCACTGCAGCCCCATAGGACCACCCCCTCCCCCGTTATAGGGCACGGGGGCGTCACCCCATCACCCCCCGTTGTCACAACGGGGCCGCCCCCCCCCTCCCCCCCCCCCAGCCCAACTCACCGTCCCAGGTGGTCTCCATGGGGATCCGCCGCAGCTCTTTGGCCCAATACTCATCGGGTCCATCCGGGGGGGGGCCGCAGTCGGGCGCGCTGCTTCAGCAGCTCCTGGGTGCTGTTGTACAGAGCCCGGACGTCGTCGGGCAGGGGGCGGGGGGGGGTCTCGGAGGCGGGGGGGGGCGCGGTCAGACGCAGTTTGCTGAGGATTTGACCCCGCACCGCCTCGATGCGTTTCTTTTTGGCCGCCTCCAGGTCCAGCCGTTGGCACGTGGAGAGCGCGCGGGCGGCCCCCAGCAGCAGCAGCAGCAGCGCCAGCAGCGGCGACGGATCCATGGGGGGGGGCGGAGGGACCCCCCCCCCCCAAATAACTCCGATGGGGCACCGGGACCCCTCCCCCCCCGCAAAGGGGCCGGGATCCCCCGTAGGCGCGGCTGCGGGATTCCCCCTTTAACGCAGAGGGATTCCCCCTTCAATCCAACGGGGTTCCCCATTAAGTGTGATGGGGGGCGGGGGGGTCTTCTCTAAATGGTATGGGACACCCCCACCACCCCCCCCCCCGCACCCAAAGGTGGCGAGACCCCCACACAAGAAGCACAGGGACCCCCCAACCAAGGGCACTAGGACCCCCCACCGCCCCAAAAAGCACTGAGGCCCCCCCCCTAAAAGCACCAGGACCCAAAAAGGCACCGGGACCCCCACCCTAAAAGGGACCCCCTGACTCCAAAAGGCACCGCTCCCCCCCCCCCAAGGACACTGAGACCCCCACCCAAACACACCGGGACCCCCCCAACCCCAAGACCCCCACCCACTGGCCCTGGGACCCCCCCTTCCAAATGCAATGGGACCCCCATCCCAAAGAGGCACCGGGACCCCCCCTCAAATGCAATGGGCCGCCCCTAAGCAATACAACGGGACCCCAAAACGCACCGGGACCCCCCCAACCCCCCCAGGACCCCCAACTAACAGCCTGGGACCCCCAGTCTCACAGATACCCCCCCTCAATTACACCGAGACCCCCCCACACACCCAAGGGGACCCCATAACCGCCCCCCCCCCCCCCATAACTCTCCAGGACCCCCAGCTGCACCGGGACCACCCCCCAAAAAAACCCACTCCCCAAATCCACCAGGACCCCCCCACAACCAACACTGCCGCCCCCGGAACCCCCCCAGTGCACCACGCCCCCCCCCCCACCCCTGAGACCCCCAATTCTCTCCACCCCTCCCAGACCCAACCGGACCCGTCGCCTCATTAACCCCTCCCCCCTGAAACCTCCCCCTAATTAACCCCCCCCCCCGCCCCGTAATTAACCCCTCACCCAATGGACCATCCCCCCCCTCCCCCCAACTTAAAGGGACCCCCCCCCCCCATACCGGCTGCTGCCCCCCCGGTGCCGCTCCGCCGCCGGTGCCGCTCCGTTCCCCCCCCCGGTTCCGCTCTCGGACTCTCAGTTTAAGGCATCGGGGCGGCCCCACCCAGGAAACGCCGCGGGGGGGGGACCCGGGCCGCCCCCCCTTCCGCTCCGCGGGGCCCGACCGGGGGCGGCGGGAGGAGCCCTGGGGGGGAGGGGGGGGGAAACTGAGTCACGGGGCGCGGAACCCCCCCAGGAGCCGCCACCCCCCCCCCCCCCCCCCCCCCCCGGTTTGGGACCCTCTCATGGGGTTGTGGACCCCCCCCCCCCCAAAAAATATACTCCTCAGTATGGGACCTTCCCCCCCCCCCCTCAAGAAAGCGTCCCCAATGTGAGACCACCCCCCAAAATGCCCACCAATGTGGGACGACCCCCCCGTGGACCCTCCCAAGAATGGACCCCCCCCCCCCCCCAAAAAAAACGTTCTCCAATACGGGACCTCCCCTCCCCCAAATAAAGCATCTCCAACGTGCGACCGCCCCCCACTATGAGACCCCCCCACCCCAAAAATGCCCTCCAATAGAGAGCCCCCCCAAAAGAAATGCCTCCCAGTGTGGGACCCCCCCCCCCCCCCAAATAAACGTCCCCCAGTAAGGACTCCTCCCCAAAAGAACTCATCCAGTGTGGACCCCCCCAAAACAAACTCCCTTTGTGTGGGACCCCCACCCACAATCAATGCCCCCCCCCAAAAAATACACCCCCCCCCCCCCCCACGTCCCAGTGGTGACATTCAGGGAGGGGGCGGTCCCAGACACTAATGGCAATTTAGGGGGGGTCCCATATGTCCCCCCCCCCCCCCCCGTGCTATCCTGTCCCCTGGGGGGGTCCCACGTGTCCCCCTCCCCAGAGGTGACCGAAAGTGGGGGACATCATCAGAAGGACTCAAATATGGGTTGTTTTTTTGGGGGGGGGGACACCCCCATGGCACAGCGACAATGTTGGGGGGGGGAGGGGAGGGGGGCATAGTGTCATTGTCCCCTGGGGTCACATCCCCCCCAGGGGGCCACTCGTGGGGTGACCACTGTCCTCTTTGTGGGGGTGACTCCACTGGGGGGGTTGGGGGGGTGACACACAGCCCCGGCCCCCCGCATTGTGCGCCCCCCCCCCAGGAGCTGTGGGGTGACTCACGGGGTCCCCACGGCTCCCGGTGTCCTCCTGGGGGTGGCACTCCGTGCTGTCCCCCCGTGGGTCCTCATGGCGGCGATGGCGACGAAGGGCACAGCGCAGAGCCCCGGCCCCACACAATGGGTGGGTCTGAGCCCTATGGGTGCCCGGCATCCAGCTGTGCCACCGCATGGCCTGTCCTCTGGGGGGGGGGACATGGCCCCCTCCGCCCCATCACATCCCTATGACCCCCATACATCCCCCCCACATCCCCCCTATCTCTCCCTCATGTCCCCACTGTGTCCCTATATCACCCTCATACCCCATCATGTCCCTGATGTCCCCGTGCCCCCCCATAGCCCCCCCACATTCCAACCATCCCCCCATGTCCCTGCTGTGTCCCCATGTCCCCACTGTGACCTCATATCCCCCCATACCCCCCACGTCCCTGTTGTGTCCTCACATCCCCCCCATATCCCCCACCCCTCATGTCCCTGCTGTGTCCCCACGTGTCCCCCTGTCCCCCCCACGTCCTCACATCCCCCCAATACCCCCCCATATCCCCCTGTGTCCCCGCTGTGCCCTCATGCCCCCCTTTTATCCTCCCCATATCCCCCCCATATGCCTGCCGTGTCTCCATGTGTCCCCACATCCCCCCCATGTCCCCACAGGATCCCCACATCCCCCCATATCCCCCCACATCCCCGCTGTGTCCCCATACCCCCCCCCATCCCCCCACACCCCCCCCACGTCTCCCCCCCGTCCCCACCGTGTCCCCACGCCCCCCTCAGCCCCCCCCCCTTTTAGCACTGCACCCCATAGCGCCCGAAGTGCCTGAGCAGCACCCCCAGCTCCACGTGCACAGTGCCGGCCGCTTCGGTGCGCAGGCGGAAGCGATCGGCACCGGCGTAGATAAGGTCGGGGGCTCTGAGTTGGGGACCCCCCCCCAAAAGGCGGTGACGGAGGCGCTGGGTGACGCCGGACCCCCGCGGGCGCCAGGTGACGCAGGACAGCGCGTGGCAGCCGGGGGACGACGGGACGTGGCAGAAACCGTAACCCAGCAGCTCCGTGCGGCCCAAAGAGTCCTGGTGCCACACCTGGAGGTGCAGTCTGGGCCAGCCTGGGGGGGGAGCGGGGTCTGAGATGGGGGGGGGCACAGAGGGACAGGGAGGGGAATGTGGGGGCGGTGGGGATACGGGGACAGAGGGAGGGATGGGACAGCGTGGGGATGGAGAGGGGATGCGGGGACAGTGTGGGGAGGTGGGAATATGGGGGGGGGGTGGAGATGGGAATGTTGGGGACGCTGTGGGGATATGGGGACAGAGGGGGTACGGGGGGACAAATGGGGAGGTGAGGACTGCACGGGGGTGGGGTGGGGAGGTGGGAATGTAGGGACAGAGAGGGGATGGCGTGGGGAGATGGGGACATTGTGGGGGTATGGGGACGGGGGGGACATGGGGACAGCGTGAACAGATGAGAATAGGGTGAAAGAAAGGACAATGCGACGATAGAGAAGTAATATGGGGACAAAAAAGAGGGGGGGCGGATAGGGAGACAGAAGGGGAAAATGGGAACATTGGAGACGTTGTGAGAATATGGGGACAGAGGAGGAATATGGGGATGGAAATGGGACATGGGGACCGTGGGGGGATAGGGGGGCAAAGGGGGGAGGTGGGGACAGAGGAGGGAGACGGGGACAGAGAGGGGTGGTGGGAATACCGGGACAAAAGGGGGATGTGGGGGCAGAGAAAGAATACGGGGACAGGGAGGGACGTGGGGATGGCGTGGGGAAATAGGGATATGGGGACAGAGAGCAGAGATGGGAATATGGGGACACTGCAGGGATGTGGGGACAGCGTGGGGATGTGGGGCCGCTGTGGGGCCATGCTGGGGACGCACCCTGCAGCCCTTTGGTGGCGAAGTGGACGTCCAGGGGGTGGCACCAATGCGCCATGTCGTCCGCCTGGGGGTCGTCCACCTGCGTCTGCCCCTCACACAGCCCCCCCAGCAGCTTCCAGGCGCCTCCTGGAGGGGGGGGCACACATCAGTGTGGGTCACGGTGTGGGTCAGCCCCGCCCCCCCCCCCCCCACTCACCGGCGTGCAGCCCCCACTTGCAGAAGAGGCGGCGCTGGGAGAAGCCGCTGGCGCCCAACAGCTGCCCAATGAGGTGCACCTCTGCCATGGCCTGGGGGGGGGGGGGGGGGGGAGGGGCACACAAAGGGACAATGGGACCCCCCCCAAAGGGACATCACCCCCCCCCATTACTCCCATTGCCACCCCACTGCCCCCACAGCTCACCCCAGCACACCCCATTTCCCCCGCTGTACCCATTGCCCCCTCACTCCCCCCCCACTGCACCTACTGCCCCCCATTATCCCCCCACTGCCCCCAATGCACCCCATTGCTCCCCCATAACCCCCCACTGCACCCCACTCCCCTCTACTGCACCCATTGCCCCCTACTGCACCCCATAACCCCCCCACTGCACCCACTGCTCCCCATAACTTCCCACCACACCCCATAACCCCCCCTCCCCCCTCCGCACCCACTGCCTCCCCCGACCCCCCACACCGCCATTGTCACCCACAGCCCCCACAGCCCCCCCCCGACCCCCACTATTCCCACTACCCCCCATTCTACCCCCATTGTCTCCCTCCCTCCCGCCTCCCATTTCACACCCCCCCTCCGCGCCCCCATTTTCCCCCCGACCCCCTCTGTGTGCCCCCCCCATCCTCACCCCGGGCGCTCCGCACACCGCTCCCCCGTCCCCCGGCTGCCTCACAGCCCACTTCCGGCTCTCGTTGCCGCGGCAACACCGCCGCGCCCGCTTATTGGTCGCGGAGCAGGAAGTCCCGCCTCGGGAGGCCAAGTACTGACGTCACCTCCCACGGACCACCGTGGGTGCCGCCATGTTGGGGCCTCGAGCGCCATGTTGGGGTGACACCCCCCCCCACCTCCCCCTTCCCGCGCCTCCCCCCCCCCGATGCCACCGTTTTGGGGGGAGGGAGAGTTGAGGACACCAATGTCACCCCCCGGGGGTGGAGAGAACCGCGGGACAGCGGATAAATGGGGACGGGCAGCAGGAGGGCTGTGGGACACTTTATTGGGGTGACAATGAGGAAACGTGGGGGACACGGGGACAGACCGGCTGACCCCGGGGTGGGGGGCACAGCATGGGGGGGCACAGCGGGACAGCCCGGCCGTCCCGGGGGGGCACAGTGTCACGATTTGGAGTATTTCCTCTGGACGCAGTCGCGGTAGAACTGGAAAATGGTGTCGGCCGCACGCTGGGCAGCCACGAGGCAGCGCTGCATCTGCAATGGGGGGGAGGGAGGGGGGGGTCACGGGGTGGGAAGGGGGCGAATGAACCGTTCTGTCCCACATTCACCCCAAAATCGTGTTGTTTTCCCCCTTACCCCCCCCCCAAACTCACCTCCTCTGCAGAACAGCTGCCCCGGGTGGTGGTCGCCAGCACCTTCCTCTGGGCGCTGTCAATGGCGAAGGTGAGGACAGCGTGGGCTTCCTGGGGGGGGGAGGAGGGGGGACAGTGAGTTTTGGGGGGGTCAGAAGGGTTTGTGGGTTTTTTTTGGGGGGGATCAGGGGGTCTTGGGGGATTTGAGGAGTGTTAAAGTGGGTTTGGAGCAGTCAGATGGGTTTGGGGGGGGTCTGAAGGTCTGGGGGGTTTCCGAGGGTTTGGGGGGCTATTTGTGGGGGTGGTCACAAGTTTTTTTGGGGGCGCTTATGAGGTTTGTGAGGTTAAGAGTGGTTGTGGGAGGCAGAAGGATTTGGGGGGGGGGGGGTTGGTGGAGGGTCAGGGGAGTTTGGGGGGGGTCATGGGATTTTGAAGGTGGTCAGAATGATTTGGGGGAGTCAGAGGAGTTGGGGGGGTGGGACGTTGGGAGGAGGTTTGGGGAGCTTTGGGGAAGTCAGAAGGTTTTTCTTGGGGAATGGGGGGTTCGGGGAGGTCTGGGAGGCGCAGGGGGGCTTTGGTGGGGGTCGGGGGTCTCACCTGCTCCTGCCGGGCGGTGGGGTCGAGGATGATGTCCCCATGGGGGTCAAGGGCACAGGTTACCCCGCAGAAGAGGGAGGAGAGCGGCAGCCCCGCGTCCAACAGCCCCATGCAGGCAGCGTTCAGGCAGCAGGCGAGGAGCTGGGGGGCGTCAAGGTGGAGGGGGGGACCCCAAAATACACCGACAGCAGCCTGGCTTCCCCCCAGACCTTCACCCCACAGAGCTCCAAAAACCTTCATCCCAAAAAGCCCCCAAACTACCGCCCCATAGCGCCCCCCACCCATCAGCCCAAGGATACGGAGCCGGCGTCGCTCAGCACCTGCAGCACCACCGTGATGGAGGTACGGGGGTGCAGGGATCCCAGCAGCACAGCCTCAAACGTCCGCCGCAGGAGCTGCTCCCGGCTGCGCTCCGCCACGCCTGCGGGAGGACAGAGGGACACGGGGGGACAGAGGGACACGGGGGGACGTGAGGACGTGGTGGGGATGTGGTTGGATGCAATGGGATGTGATGGAAGGTGGTGGGGGGTGGGTGTGGGTTGGGGATGTGGTGGGAAACGATGAGGCACGGTGGGACATAAAGGGACACTGGGAGACACAATGGGGTGCAACAGAGCATGGGGGGAAATGGGGAGACGTGGGGGGCACACAGTTGAATATAACAGGACGCGGTGGGACACAAAGACGGACAGGAATACGATGGGATGTGAAAATACGAGGTTGCAGTGAGGGATGGGGTGACGCAATAGGATGTGAAGGGACACAATGGCACACAGAGGCGCAGTGCCAGCACCCACCGGGCAGCCCGACTTTGGGCCGCAGCAGCACTTCCACCGTGGCACCGTCGGGGCTCTCCCTGCTGCCCTTCACCTCCGCGGGGCCGTACAGCCCGGCCAGCACCGAGGTGTCACCTGGCAGAGGGGACAGCGTTCCTCCAGGGCTGGGGATACGGGGACACCGGGAAAGGGACGAGGAAGGCCCAGCGGAAGGAACCGGCCCCGGTGTAGGCCGAGGGAGGAGGACCATGGGACGGGCAGGGCCGGGAAGAGGCCGCGGGGAGGGTCCCACACGCCCGCTCCACAGCCCCGGGACCCCCACGCACCCTGCACGAAAGTGGCGGAGCCGTCGGGCCGGGACAGCAGCCCCTGCTCGCAGGAGAAGGGCCGCAGGGAGCAACCCGCCGCCTCCTCGGCCACCTCCATAGCGGCGGTCTGCGTCTGAGGCCGCTTCCGGCCGCGATGAGGGAACTTCCGCTCGTTCTGAGGCAGCTTCCGGCTCCTCTGAGAGGAACTTCCTCCCGCCTTGAGGCGACTTCCGCCCTCCCTGAGGCAACTTCCGCCCGCCGGTCGTCTCGCCCCTCACAAGATGGCGGCGCTGGCGCTGAGGGCGCTGCGGGGGCGGCTCCTGAGGGCGGCTCCGGGGAGAGCGGGGCGAGGCCTCGGCACCGCCGTGAGTGGGGCGGGGCGGGGCGGGGCGGGGGGGGCCGGGGTCTCATGGCCGTCCCCGCCGTGTCGCAGTGTCCCTGCAGCCCGGTGTCCCAGCGCCGTGTCCCCGTGTCCCTACGTCGCCATGTCCCCGTATCCCATCCCCACATCCCATCCCTGTGTCCCCCCATCCATATACCCCTATGTTCCTGCATCCCATCCCTGTGTCCCCCCATCCATATACCCTACCCCTATGTTCCTGCATCCCATCCCTGTGTCCCCCTGTTCCCGTGTCCCCATATTCCTACATCCCACCTCGTGTCCCCATGTCCCCATATCCCAACCCCACATCCCTTCCCTGTGCCCCCACACCCATATATCCCTATGTCCCTATATCCCATCTCCATGTCCCCGCATCCCCATGTCCCCGTATCCCTATATCCCATCTGACATCTCTGTGTTCTGTGTTCTTCTATCCCATCCCTATGTCTCTACATCCCATCTTCACGTCCCTATATTCTACTCCCGTGTCCCCATGTCCCTACATCCCATCCCCATATCCCATCCCCACATCCCCATATCCCCATATCCCATCCCCCCGTCCCCAGTTCCCATTCCCCCCATCGCCCTCTCCCTCTCTCCAACCCTCCACCCCCCCATTGGCCGCACAGAGTGCTGTGTGTGGGGCGGTGCGGGGCCCTTTTTTTGGGGGGGGGGGGGAGGAGTGGCTTTTGGGTCCCGGTGGTGACACGGGGTGACCCCACAGCGGGATTTCCCGTCCCTGGAGGAGAAGCCGCAGTTCCCCGGAGCCTCGGCTGAGTTCGCCGACCGCCTGGAGTTCATCCAACCCAACGTCATCTCCGGGATCCCCGTGTACCGCGTCATGGACCGCCAGGGCCACATCGTCAGCCCCAGCGAGGACCCCCAGGTGAGGGGGGCACCCCGATGTGTCACAGCCGGCTGTGTGACACACCAACACCCCACGTCCTGTAGTGTGACACCACCAACACGCCACGGCCGTGTGTGTGACACCGTGAACACGCCATGTCCGTGTGTGTGACACCGTGAACATGCCACGTCTGTGTGTGTGCCACCACCAACACGCCGTGTCCATGTGTGTGCCACCACCAACACACCACGGCCATGTGTGTGACACCCCACACACCCCATGTCATGCTGTGTGGCCCCCAAACATGCTATGCACACACATGATACCCCTCACATGCCAGATCCATGCATGTTACACCCCAACCGCGCCACATCCGTGTGTAGGACACGCGATGCACGCTGTGTTCATGTATGTAGCTCTACCAATGTGTCTGTGCGTGGATGTGACAGCCCACACGTGTCACAGCTCTGCGTGTGACATCCTTAACGTGAAATGCTCAGGCATGCGCTGCTCTAAACATGCCACATACATGCGTGTTACACCCCAAACGTTCCACGTAGATGTATGTTACGCCTCAAACATGCCACATAGATGTATGTTACACCCCAAACATGCCAGCTCCATGTCCCAAGCGTGTTACATCCATCCCTGTGACGCCTCACCCGTGTCACACCAATGGGTCTGACACCCCCAGCACCCAGCAGCCGGCCCCGTGACACCCTACACGCGCCACACCCCCACCTGCGACACCCCAAACACGCGTGTGACACGCGTGTGCCCCACAGCTGCCCAAGGAGCTGGTGCTGAAGCTCTACAAGACCATGACGCTCCTCAACACCATGGACCGCATCCTCTACGAGTCCCAGCGGCAGGTAGGGGGTGAGCTGTGGGGCCGGGGGGGGGGGAGAGGGGGGGCGCACAGCCCGATTTGTGCCCCCCCGACCCCCGCGTGCCCCCCCCAGGGCCGCATTTCCTTCTATATGACCAACTATGGCGAGGAGGGGACGCACGTGGGCAGCGCGGCGGCGCTGGACGACACCGACCTGGTGTTCGGGCAGTACCGCGAGGCGGGTGAGGCCGCGCGCCCCCAACGGGGCGAATCCTTTCCTGTTCAGAAGGGAAGTAACCAAAAATTGGGGGGGGTGGGGTGTTTCTTTTTTCCTCTCCCCGTTCCCCCCTCCGCAGGGGTGCTGATGTACCGGGGGTACCCCCTGGACCTCTTCATGGCTCAGTGCTACGGCAATGCCAGCGACCCCGGCCGCGGCCGGCAGATGCCCGTGCACTACGGCTGCCGCGAGCGCCACTTCGTCACCATCTCGTCCCCTCTGGCCACGCAGATCCCACAAGGTGACCCCCCAGGACCCCCTCTCACCTCCCCAGGACCCCCCAGAACTCCCCCACACCTCCTCAGGACCCCCATAACCCCCCTACACCTCCCCAGGACCCCCCAGAATCCCCCCACACCTCCTCAGGACCCCCACAGCCCCCCAGAACCCCCTCACACCTCTCCAGGAGCCCCCATAACACTCCTACATCTCCCCAGGACCCCCTATAACCCCCCCACACCTCCCCAGGACCCCCAGCCCATCCACCACGGCCTCCTTTTTACCACCCCCTCCCACGATCCCCCCCCCATAGCCCCCCTCACCCCTCACTTCGCCCCCTCCCCGCCCCCCTCAGACCCTCGCCTGACCCCCCCTCTCCCCACAGCCGTGGGGGCCGCCTACGCCATCAAGCGAGCGGACGCCAGCCGGGCGGTCATCTGCTATTTTGGGGAGGGGGCGGCCAGCGAAGGGGACGCCCACGCCGGCTTCAACTTCGCCGCCACCCTCGAGTGCCCCATCGTCTTTTTCTGCCGCAATAACGGTTACGCCATCTCCACCCCCACCTCCGAGCAGTACCGGGGGGACGGCATCGGTGAGATGGGGAGGAGGGGGGTGCTTTGGGGGGGGGGGTTTGGGGCACAGTGGGGGGCGTCACCCCCACGTCTGTCCGCCCCGTAGCGGCGCGGGGTCCGGGCTATGGGCTGATGTCCATCCGCGTGGACGGCAACGACGTCTTCGCTGTGTACAACGCCACCAAGGAGGCGCGGCGCCGCGCCGTGGCCGAGAACCAACCGTTCCTCATCGAGGCCATGACGTATCGGTACGGCCCCCCCCCCCCCACCGCCCCCCCACAACCCCACCGCTGCCCCCCCGCCCCCTTATTCCTCTCCCACCCCCTCCCTGCGCCCCATTTCCCACCCGCTGCTCCCGTTGCACCTCAGTACGGCACCGCGTTACCCCCCCTGCGCCCCACATTGGCTCTACTGCACATCCCAACCCCGCTGCAACCCCCCCACTGCGCCCCATTGCTGCCCCATGACCCCCCTCATTCCCACTGCACCCCATTACTGCCCCATGACCCCCCCTCATTCCCACTGCGCCCCATTGCTGCCCCATGACCCCCCCTCATTCCCACTGCGCCCCATTGCTGCCCCATGACCCCCCCCTCGTTCCCACTGCACCCCATTACTGCCCCATGACCCCCCTCGTTCCCACTGCACCCCATTTCTGCCCCATGACCCCCCCTCGTTCCCACTGCGCCCCATTTCTGCCCCATGACCCCCCCCTCATTCCCACTGCACCCCATTACTGCCCCATGACCCCCCCTCATTCCCTGCACCCCATTGCTGCACTGTGACCCCCCCTCGTTCCCACTGCACCCCATTACTGCCCCATGACCCCCCCCTCGTTCCCACTGCACCCCATTACTGCACTGTGACCCCCCCCTCGTTCCCACTGCACCCCATTACTGCCCCATGACCCCCCTCATTCCCACTGCACCCCCATCACAACACCCCGTGCCCCCCCCTCATTCCTTTCCCACCCCATTGTACCCCATTACTGCTCCGTTACCCCCACTGTATCATGTGACCCCCCCTTCATTCCCACTGCACCCCATTACCCCCCACAGTTCCCTCACTGCACCCTTCTACCCCCCCATTGCACCTTCCCCATTGCCCCCCCAGTACCCCCCCACCCCAAACACCCCCCCATTAACCCCCCCGGCATCACGCACCACTCAGTGACCACCGTCACCCCTCCAAGTTACACCCCATTATCCCCATATCCCCTCTCCCCACCCCAAAACCCCCCAATAATCCCCTCCCCCACCCCAAACCCCCCATTGACCCCCCCCCAACCCCCCCCCCAGCATCGGCCACCACAGCACCAGCGACGACAGCTCCGCCTACCGCTCTGTGGACGAGGTGAACTACTGGGACAAACAGGACCACCCCATCTCCCGGCTGCGGCACTACATGCAGGGCCGGGGCTGGTGGGACGAGGAGCAGGAGAAGGGCTGGAGGAAGAGCTCCCGCAAAAAGGTGGGCGGGGGGGGGGGGGTGGGGAGGCCCACGGGGGTCCTCGTGGTGTGGGGGGGGGTCCTTTGGGGACATATGGGGGTCCTCGTGGTGTGGGGGAGGTCCTTTGGGGAGATATGGGGGTCCTCGTGGTGTGGGGGGGGTCCTTTGGGGACATATGGGGGTCCTCGTGGTGTGGGGGAGGTCCTTTGGGGAGATATGGGGGTCCTCGTGGTGTGGGGGGGGGTCCTTTGGGGAGATATGGGGGTCCTCGTGGTGTGAGGGAGGTCCTTTGGGGAGATATGGGGGTCCTCGTGGTGTGGGGGGGTCCTTTGGGGAGATATGGGGGTCCTCGTGGTGTGGGGGGGCCCCCTGGGGGTACAGTACAGGAAGGGGTGTCCGTGCGTGTTCTGGCTGTGCTCGTAGCACCTGAAGTGCGTTACGTCCACGTGTGGGGCGCCCCACGTGTGTTACAGCCGCGTGTAACAGCCCTCAAACACACACACCACACACGTGTGACACCCCAAACACGTACCATACATGTGTGACATCCCAAACATGTACCATACACGTATGACACCCCAAACACGTACCATACACGTGTGACACCCCAAACACGTACCATACACGTGTGACACCCCAAACACGTACCATACACGTGTGACACCCCAAACACGCCGTATCCACGTATGACACCCCAAACACTGAATACACACACCCGTGACGCCCCAGACCCGCTCTATCCGTACTCACAACACCCCAACCCCCCCTCCCCGCCCCCCATGTGGGGTCGGACGGCGGCGGGTTCGGGGTTATTCCCCCCATCCCCCCCGCAGGTGATGGAGGCGTTCGAGCAGGCGGAGCGCAAACCCAAACCCAACCCTCAGCACCTCTTCTCCGATGTGTACCGCGAGATGCCCCCCAACCTGCGCCGGCAGCGCGCGGCCCTGGAGCGCCACCTGCAGCACTACGGGGAGCATTACCCCATGGAGCTCTACGAGAAGTGAGACCCCCCCCCCGCCTCGCACCCCCACCCCCGGGACCCACACCTTAATGGGACCCCCCCCGCCCACCCTTCTGGGGATGTGCTCTGCCAATAAACGTGGCTGCGCGTCCGCCTCAACTGCAGAGCAAAGGTTTGGGGGGGGGGGGGGGGGGGAAGAGGGGCAGAACTGAGCTCTTTTTGGGGGGAATGGAGCCTCTGTGGGGTCACCGACCCGGTGGGGGGGCAGTTAGCTGTCTTCAGGGGGCACAAATCCCCTCGGAGGGGGCAATTAACCCCCTGGGGGGGCAATGAGCCCTCTTTGGGGGAACTAACCCTCCTTGGAGGGGTAATTAACCCACTGGGGGGGATTAGCTCCTCTTGGAAGTGGAGCGACCCGCTGGGAGGGGGCAAATCAACTCCTTGGGGGGGCTTTGGGGCATTAGCCTGACTCTCCTCCCCACCCACCCCCCACCCCCCCAAAAACAAAACCCCTGGGGTGCCCCCGGACCGCAGCGTGAACCCCAAACCCTCAGACAGAGCAGAGCGACCACAGTGCATTTAATGCCACTTCGGGACCACCCTCCCTCCAATCACAGCGCTGTCACAGAGGGGGGGGGGCTGTCCCAGCTCCGGGGGGGCCTCTGGGGGGTCCCCCTCCTCCATCTCCATGCCCAACACCCGGCACTGTGGCAGCATCTCCTCCAGCAGAATGCGCAGCAGCCCCGGGCTCTGCACCGCCAGCCCCCCAACGTCCAGGCACCGCAGCTTCCTGGGGGGGGGGACACATAGGACAGCCCCACTGTGGGTCCCCATCCACGACCCCGTGCTCAGAGGGTGACACTGAGACCCCCATCCCTGTGCTCGGGGCGATGCTGAGGTCCCCATCCCCACTGCTGCGTGACACTGAGACCCCCATCCCTGTCCCCACGTTACAGGGGTGACAGACCCACATCCCCATCCCTATCCCTGTGCTCGGGGTGATGCTGAGACCCCCATCCCTGCCCCACGTTAAGGGGGTGACGCTGAGACCCCCATCCCCATCCCTGTGCTCGGGGTGATGCTGAGACCCCCATCCCTGCCCCACGTTAAGGGGGTGACACTGAGACCCCCATCCCTGTGCTCGGGGGGTGTCCACATCCCTGCTCAGCGGTGGGAGATGCTCCCCCCCCTCCCCCCCAAGCTGACCCCCCCTCCCCACACTCACGGCAGCTGATGCAGCGTGGCCAATCCCCTCTCTGTGACCCGGGGACACCGCGCCACCGACAGCTCCTGCAGGCTGTCCCCAAAGACGTGCAGCCGCCCCAGCGCCCAATCGTCCACGTGGGGGCACCCGCTCAGGTCCAGGTGCTGCAGCTTCGTCAGCAGCACTTTGGGGGGGGGGGGGGGGGGCAAAAGAAGGGTGTTTAGGGGAGGCTGTGGGGTCCGGGGGTGTCCCTGGGGAGGGGGGGGGTCTCACCGAAGTTGTCCAAACCGTCGTAGGTGAGCTGAGAGCCGCTGAGGTCCACGGCCACCACGGGGACGTGGTGGAACTGCAGCACTTCGGGGCTCCAACGCCCGCGGGAGTCTGCACAGAGCCAGCGCTGCTGGCCTTCAAATCTACGGAGGGGAACAGCATCAGGGAGCAAAAATAAAGGGGAGGGGGGGGGGTCCGCACCCCCAGGGGGAGGTCAGAAGGTTGGGGGTGGGGGGGCTCACCTCACCCTCCCGCCGCATGACATGGCGAAGCAGGCGGCCGCCACGTTGTGGCCATGCAGGCTCTGGATGAAGCTGTAGTGCCTGGGGGGGGGGGGGGGGGGGGGGCTGTGTGGGGTGGGGAGGCCCCGATCCAAACCCCCCCCCCCCGCCCTTCTTAGAAGAAGAGGCTGATCTGAGCCATGGGGTGCGAGCAGAGGGGGAATGGGACCCCCGATTTCAGCCCCCCCGGGGAAGGGGGCCCTAATTCGTCCCCCCCAAATTATGGGGAGTTCCCACCTCTCCACCCCACAAAAGAGGGGATCCCAACATCCTTTCCCCCCTGAGCCCCCCCAACCTTCATCCCCTGCGTTCAAGGATCCCAATGTGTCCCCCCAAAATCGTAACCCCCCCACCCCCCCAATATATGGGGGCAGATCCCACCCCTCTGCCTTCACCCCATGGGGAGGGGGCCATAATATATCCCCCACCCCACGTCGTCCCCCCCCCAATATGAGGGACCCCAACCCCATATGCGGAAGGACCGACTTCACCCTCTCCCATTTCCTCCCACAGTTGGGGGCCTTAACCCCCCCCCCCGCCCCCCCCCACGTCAGCGCTGCCCCACGGGGGGTCCCCGCCCCACATACGCGTTCTTCCTTCGCAGCCGCCGCCGCCGCAGCCGCTCCGCCCACCCCAACACCACCTCCACTTCGTAGAACCACTCCCCCAAACGCTGCAGCGCCCCCGAAGCGGCCCCACGGAGCGGCCCGGTGGGGTGGGGGGGCGGCGGGATTCGACCCCCCCGGAGCCCCCGTATCTGCGGGAGAGAGCAGCGGTGCCCCCAACCCTCCGTTCCCCCCCCCAAACCTCAGCGAACCCCCCCAAGTGTCCCCACCTGTCTCTATGGCATCTCCTCCCCTGTCCTACCCCCCCCCTCCCGCTCCCCCAACTCACCATCCCCATTCCTGTGACCCCCCCCCCAAAGTGTCCCCCACTCCGTCCCCTCCCCCCCCCCCAACGCCTCCGGCCCCGGGTCAGAGCGTGCACCCAATCCCCCCCAAATAAACCCCTTTAGGCCGCCCCCCGACTCAGACCCCACCGAGCCGCACACAGCGGCTGCAGAGGGAACATTTCCTTTAATTAAGCACTAATTGCTGCCCTCCCGCCCCCTCCCAGGACGTCTCCGAGGTGACAGGGCCGTACCTACCGCTAACGCCGCCGCCATCTTGTCACGTCATCACGACGCGACGCGAGACTTCCGGTCTAGACCCCGCCCGCACCGCACTTCCGCCCCCGGGGGACTCTCTGGGTCCTAAAAGGCTTCAGTGGGATCCGAAGGGCCTTAATGGGCGGTCCCAGAGGCACTTAATGGGAGTCCCAATGCCCTTAGCGGGGTCCTGCTGCCCTCAGTGGGACAAAGGCCCATAACGGGGTCCAGAGCCCCGCGCTGGGCTCTCACAGCCACCAATGGGGTCCCAGTACCTCACCTGTGTCCCCTTCATTGGGGTCCCACGGCTGTCATTGGGGTCCCGAAGGCCCTTTGCGGGGTTCCGTGGACCTCATGGGGGTCCTACGGCCCTTCAGGTGATCCCTGAGACCCCCAATGTGGTCCCATGAGCCTCACTGGGATCACCCAGCCCTTAATGGGGTCCCCAACCCCCCCCCCCCCGGGTTCCTGTAGCCCCCACATGGCGCACAATGGGGCGACGCACTCCACGTGGGACCCCCCTCCCCCCCCCCCCGGTCCCCACTGTGCCCCCCCGGGCGGTTCCCCCCCCCTTATCCCCTTCATTAGGGCCCTTAAACCGGGCTTAGCCCTCCCCCCCCCCTCCCCCCAGCTAAGAGCGGATTACGGCTCCATCTGCACAGCAGCGCCCTGGGGGGGCACAGCCTCAGCATATGGGGGGAGGGACCCCTATCCCGACCCACCCATTGTGGGGGGGCTGAAACACGGAGCCCCCCCCGAGGAAAAATGAGACCCCCAATCGCGCAGCCCCCCCTCCGAGTGCAAAGAGCCCTCAGAAAAGCCTGGGACCCCCCCCCCCCCCCCATTAAACCACGGGACCCCCCCCAAGCGCATGAAGCCCCCCAGAAAAGCCCCCCCCCCTCTGATCCCAGAGCTCACAGCCCCCTCTCCCCCCCCAGCAAAAAATGGGACCTCCAAATGGAACCCCCCCCCCCCACAGTAAAACCCAGGGCTCCCCCAATATACGCCCCCCCCCCCCCCAATATACGCAGCCCCCCAGCAAACCCTGCGACCCCCACATGCCCCCCCCCCCCCCCCCCCTTTGCATCACCGGATCAGCTCTGAAGGGATTTAAGCAGCATTTCGGGGCGGATTGAGAGGTTAAAGGGTAACACACATTTTTCTGCCCCCCCCTCTTCCCCCCCCCGCCCCCTTTCCTCCCCCCTCCCCCCCCATCCCCCCTTTTCCCATAGCACAGCACTGCAGCACAATGCACTGCACTGCACTGCACGAGGCTGCACAGCACAGCGTTGCACGCAGCAATTAATCACCGCTCTCTAATTAGAGCCCCCCCCCCCCCCCCCCCCCCCAGCCGCTGTCACCCGCCATCGCCGACCAATTTGTCACCGGGGCCGTAATTAATTAATCCCTCTTAATTCACCGCCGCCCCCGTTTGCTAAATGAGATCAGCAGAAATAAACCGAGGGGGAGGGAGGAGGGATGGGGGGGGGGGGGGGGGGGGGGGGCACCTTAATTAATGACACCGCGAGGTCCCCCCCCTTCGTTTGCACTTTGTTTTAATTATGATTAATTCCTTTTGTTTGTTTGTTTTTAAAGCCTTTTCCTCTCCTCTGCGCTCTCCTCCGCTGCGGAGCTGCAATGGGGGGGGGGGGGAAGAAGGGGGGCAACGTCAGTTTGTGCAGCGATGCACTGCACTGCAACGATGCTCTGTGCTGCAAGGGTGCAGTGCAACAGCTTGCAAGGCTGCTCCGTGCTGGATGCGTGCTCCACCCTGCAGAGCTGCATGCCAAGCAGCTGCAAAGGTGCTCCATGCTGCAACGGTGCTCTGTGCCGCAAGGGTGCGTTGCAACACGTTGCAAGGATGCTCTGTGCTGGGTGCACGCTCTGTGCTGCAGAGGTGCATCCATACCAACCAGCTGCAAAGGTGCTCAGCGGTGCAAAAGGCGTCACAATGTGTTGCAAGGGCGCTGCATGCTGCAGGTGCAGCGCTCAACACCACAAGGGTGGTCCACGCAGAGCTGCAGCGCGCAGGGATGGGCTGTGCTGCAGGGATGCGCCGCGGGGGGGATGCTCCAAGCTGGGGTGCAGAGTGCAGGGATGCAGGGATTGCAAGGCTGCTGCAGTCCTGAGGGATGCGCCGTGCAGCGATGCTGCAACCACTGGGAATGCTCTGCAGGGACGCTGCGTTCCTTAGGGATGCACCATGCAGAGACGCTGCACGTCCTGGGGATGCGCCGTGCAGGGCCGCTCCAAGCAGGGACGCTGCATGCAAAGGTCCTCCACACCCTGAGGGCGATGCATGCAGGGACAGCCCGTGCGGGGATGCTGCACTCCTTCGGGATGCTGCATTCAAAGGTGCTCCATGCAGGGGTGCTGCATTCTTTGGGGATGCTCCATGCGGAGGTGCTGCACGTCCTGGGGGTGCTCCATGCAGGGGTGCTGTGTTCCTTAGGGCTGCTCCAAGCAAGGGCGCTGCATGCAGAGATCCTCCACCCCCTGCGGGTGATGCATGCAGGGAAACCCCACACAGGGATGCTGCACTCCTTAGAGACGCCCCGCGCAGGGATGCTGTGTGTCCTGGAGATGCTCCATGCAATGATGCTCCACGCAGCAATGCTGCATTCTTTGGGGATGCCCCACGCAGGAATGCTCCATGCAGCAGTGCTGTGTTCCACAGTGACGCTCCGTGCAGGGATGCTGTTTCTTAGCAACGCTCCACGCAGGGACGCTGCAAGTCCTGGGGGTGCTCCATGCAGGGATATTGCACGTCCTGGGGGTGCTCCATGCAGGGATGCTCCACGCAGGGATACTGTGACCCTTAGGGATGCTCCATGCAGGGATGTTGCATGTCCCGGGGATGCTCCATGCAGGGATGCTGTGTCCCCAGGGGATGCTCCATGCAGGGATGCTCTGTTTCTTAGCAACGCTCCATGCAGGGATGCTCTGTTTCTTAGCAACGCTCCATGCAGGGATGCCGCATCCTTTGGGGCTGCTGCACCCCCGGGGCCGCTCCATGCACTCTGCGCACCCCAACTCCAGTCCATGCAGAGCCACCCCGACCCCCGGGGCCGCCCACCTCCCCAATTCACCCCCCCCCCACACACACACACCCACCCCCCGTCTCTCCTCCCCCCTCACAACACCTGGAACTTCCAGGAGCTCTGCTCCTTGTAGTCCAGGCAATCGGCCGCGTTGAAGTTGAGCTTCCACGCTCCCGCCTGCTCTTTGTACTCCAAGCAATCCACCGCCCCGAAGCCCAACCCCGCCCCGAAGCTCTGCCCGGACAGAGCGGCGGGGGAGGGCGTCAGGTGAGCGCCCATGGGTGCCCCCAGGGGGCTGAGAGCAGCGCCGGGAGCCCCCAGCGGAGGGTGCATGGGGGAGAGGTACGCCCCGCAGTCCAGGCCCCCGAAGTAGGCGGCCGACCCGCCGTAGCTCTGCCCGTAGGGCGCCGTTTGGTTGTACGGAGCGGCGGAGAACGGAGCGGAACGCGGCAAACCCGGAGCGCTGCCGGCGGCCAACGGGTCCGGCACGGGAGAGATGGAGGCCGGGCTCCAAATGGAGACGGGGGCGGCGGAGCCGGGGGTCCCCGCGGGGCCGGGCTGCGTGGGGCTGTACGGCCCGGCCCCCCCGGCGTCGTTCGGGGCTTCTCGGGGCGGCGTCGGCTTCTTCTTGGCCGGGCGCGCCTTGGGCTGCCCGCTGCTCTGCTGCTGCTGCTGGCGGCACTTGGCGCGGCGGTTCTTGAACCACACCTGCGGGCGGGGGGGGAAACTGAGGCACGGGGAGGGGGTGGGAGTGCGCACGGGTGGGGGTGGGGGTGTGTCTGTGTGTGGGTGTGGGTGTGGGTGTGTGTGTGTGTGTCTGTGTGTGTGTGTGTGTGTGTGTGTCTGTGTGTGGGTGTGGGTGTGTGTTTGTGTGTGTGTGTCTGTATGTGTGTGTGTGTGTGTTTGTGTGTGTGTGTCTGTATGTGTGTGTGTGTGTGTGCAGCCAGCTGCAAGGCTGTGTGTATGTGTGTGTGTGTGTGTTTGTGTGTGTGTGTGTGTGTGTGTTTGTGTGTGTGTGTTTGTGTGTGTGTGTGCAGCCAGCTGCAAGGCTGTGTGTATGTGTGTGTGTGTGTGTGCGTGTGTGTCTGTGTGTGTCTGTGTGTGTGTTTGTGTGTGTGTGTGTTTGTGTGTGTGTATGTATGTGTGTGTGTGTGCAGCCAGCTGCAAGGCTGTGTGTATGTGTGTGTGTGTGTGTGTTTGTGTGTGTGTGTGTGTCTGTGTGTGTGTGTGTGTGTATGTGTGTGTGTGTGTGTGTGCAGCCAGCTGCAAGGCTGTGTGTATGTGTGTGTGTCTGTGTGTGTGTGCAGCCAGCTGCAAGGCTGTGTGTGTGTGTGTATGTGTATGTGTTTGTGTGTCTCTGTGTGTGTGTGTGTATGTGCGTGTGTGTGTCTGTGTGTGTGTGTGTGTGTGCAGCCAGCTGCAAGGCTGTGTGTGTGTGTGTGTGTGTGCAGCCAGTTGCAAGGCCACGTGTGTGTGTGTGTGTGTGTGTGTGTGTGTACGTGTGTGTGTGCAGCCAGCAGAGCGGCCCGGGTGTGCACAAGCGTGTGTGTGCAGCCAGCTGCAGGTGTTGGGTGTGCGCGTACAGCCAGCTGCAGAGCCACGTGTGTGTGCATGCAGCCAGCTGCGTGTCTCGAGTGTGCACACGCGTGTGTGCATGCAGCCAGATGCACGTGCTGAGTGTGCACACGCGTGCGCATGCAGCCAGATGCAGACCCACATGCGTGCGCATGCATCGAGCTGCTTGTCCACGTGTGTGCATGCACTGAGCACCAACCCTCGTGCACACCCACCTGCGTGCACTGAGCACCAACTCCAGGCCGTGTGCGTGCACAGAGCTGGGTGTGCGGGGCGTGCGCTGGGCTGAACCCCCCGTGTGTGCACGTGTGTGTGCATGGAGCTGCGTGCATGGATGCACTGAGCACCAACCGCACACACGGGACCCCCATGAGTGCACACGTGGGTGCATGCAAAGCCCTTCTGCATGCAGGACCCTCATTTTGCACACGTGGGTGCACTCAGGATCCAGTTTTTGCACGTGGTTGCACTCAGGACCCCGTTTTGCACGATGGGTGCACTCAGGACCCTGTTTTGCACATGTGGGTGCACTCAGGACCCCGTTTTGCACACATGGGTGCACCCAGAATCCACTTTTGCCCACATGGGTGCACTCAGGACCCCGTTTTGCCCATGGGGGTGCACTCAGGACCCCGTTTTGCCCACATGGGTGCACTCAACCCCATTTTGCACACGTGGGTGCACGCACACCCACCTGCACGCGGGACTCAGGCAGGTTGATCTTCAGGGCCACCTCCTCCCTCATGAAGATGTCGGGGTACCTCGTTTTGGCAAACAGAGCCTCCAGGATGTCCAACTGCGCCCGCGTGAACGTGGTGCGCTCACGGCGCTGCTTCCGGGGGGTGGCTGCAAAACAACCCCCCCCACCCCATGCAAACAGCCCCACCTGTGCAGCTCCTGTGCAACGTCCCCCCTGCAAACCCCTCCGTGCAACGCCCTGTGCACAAAACCCCACGTGCAACCCCCCTTGTGCAAACCCTCCGTGCAAAACCCCACATGCAAACCCTCTGTGCACCCCCGTGTGCTCCCTTGCTTCCAAGCCCGTTTGCAAACCCTCAGTGCAACACCCCATGTGCAAACTCTGTGCACTCCCTTGTGCAAATCTCTCTGTGCATTTCCCCTTGCAACCCCTTGTTTCCAACCCCATTTGCAAACCCTCAGTGCAACACCCCATGTGCAAACCCTATGCAATACCCCATGCAACACCCCATGTGCAACCCCCCTTGTGCAAACCCTCAGTGCAACACCCCACGTGCAAACCCTGTGCAATACCCCATGCAACACCCCGTGTGCAACCCCCCTTGTGCAAACCCTCAGTGCAAAACCCTACGTGCAAACACTGTGCACTTCCCTGTGCAAAACCCCGCAAGCAAACTCTCTGTGCAAACTCTGTGCACTCCCCTGTGCAACCCCTTGTCCAACCCCCCCCGTGCAACCCTCCTGTGCAACCTCCCCCCATGCAACCCCTCCTGTGCAACCCCCCCTCTGCTCACCGGGGTACCCCACAGCAGAATGCAGCAAATCCATGCCTGGCCCGGCCAGCGTCAGCCCATTGACAGCGTAGTGGGGCTGCTTGATGTAGGACATCATGCTCTGGGCTGCAGGGACACGGCGTGCAGCAGTGCAGCATGGCACAGTGCAAGGTTGCATGGTGCAGTGCCATTTTGCAAAGCAGCATGGTGCAAGGTAGCATGGTTCGACACAACATAGCATGGTGCAAAGTTGCATGGTGCAGTGCAACATGGTGTGGTGCAAGGTTGCACCGTGCGAGGCAGCATGGTGCAATGCAGCATGGCATGGTGCACGGTTGCATGGTGCAATGCAGCGCGGTACAGTGCAAAGCAACCCCACACTTTGCAGCACAGCACACAGCACAGAGCAACACGACGCCGTGCAAAGCAGCCCTGCATGGCACAGCACAACACAGCGCAGCCCCACAGACTGGGGACATCATGGGCCCCATAGACTGGGGACACCTCATGCCCCATAGATTGGAGACATCATGGGCCCCATAGGCTGGAGACACCTCAAGCCTCATAGACTGGGGACACCTCGTGCCCCATGAATTGGGGACACCATGGGCCCCATAGATTGGGGACACCTCAAGCCCCATGAATTGGGGACACCATGGGCCCCATAGGCTGGGGACACTTCAAGCCCCATAGATTGAGGACACCTCATGCCCCACAGACTGGGGACACCGCTGTGGGGCTGGCGACCCTCTCCCCGAGTTGGGGGCTCCATCCCTCACCCATGGGTGCCCCCCACCCCCACCACCCCCCCAACCCCTCGGTGCTGTCCTACCTGTGCTGGGGTCCGGGCTGGCAGTGGGAAGGCGTCCCCGCGCCGGGGGGAGCTTTAAGTAGAGCCCCCGCGTGATGTCACCGCCCCCGTTAATCCCCGGGGTGACATTGGGCCCCGGACGGGGCTTAATCCGCCGCCGCCGGCAATTAGCGCTCATCCCTCGTTAGCGGAGCGGGTGGGGGCATCGCGCTGCCCCCCCCCCCCCCCTTCCCAGGCTTCGGGGTAACAACCCTGTAATTGCCACTGATTAATTATATGGGGAGGTGGAGTGGGGTTTCCTCTATGGGGCACGGGTGAGGGGTTATCATGAGCCCCATCGATGCCCCCACCCCTAATTAAAACCCGTGTGTAATTGCAGGGACTGACACCGGGCCGTTCAGCGCTCAATAGGACCAACGAAGGTGTGCGGAAGCGGTGCTCATTTGGGTGCAAATTAATGGGCTTTTGGGTGCACCCATAGGTGGGGGGGGGCACACACAGAGCCCCCCCCATGGGGACAGGGGTAGGTGGGGGTGGGGGGGGAGACAGGACCCCTGGGTGGGGGGCCATGGGACAGAGATGGGGAGGGGAATCCCACTGTGGCCCCATGGAGTCCTCATTCAGCCCCCAGTCCTGCTGCAGTCCCCAAATCCCAACACAGACCCCCAAAATGCCAATGCAGCCCCCCCAGACCCCAACGTAACCCCCTCCAGACCCCACCCCACCCCCCCAGCAGCTGGGAGCAGTGCTGTACCGGGGCTGATTAGTTTGTTTTTCAGACGCGGGGATTTGGGGCTGATTAACCCTAATCCTGCATGGGGGGGGGGGGGGGGGGGGTTGGGGGTGGAGGCAGCACAGATGCAGCATTGATTCACCCAGGGCTGCCCTCTCCCCAGCGTGGGACCCCCAAAATATCCCCTTTTTGGGGTCCCCGTGGGCTGGATGCACACTGAGATACCCCATCCCTGTAATGCCCCCAAAAGGTGGGTGAGGC
Organism: Gallus gallus; assembly: GCF_016699485.2. Taxonomy (NCBI): domain Eukaryota; kingdom Metazoa; phylum Chordata; class Aves; order Galliformes; family Phasianidae; genus Gallus; species Gallus gallus. The sequence continues at coordinate 257,103 of NC_052569.1, read as the reverse complement.
TCAAAAGATGCAGAGCCCCAAATCTGAGTGATTTCACCCCAAATCCTGAGCGTGAACCGCTGACTGAAGGGGTGTCCCCACATCACGGTCACCCCAAAGCCACCCCATGTCTGTGTGCCAATCTTGAAGGCTTTAATCCGGAGGGGAACCCAAAAACTCCAATTGAACCCCAATAGCGAGGAGGTGGGGGTGCCCCAAAACTCAGCCAATGATTTTTGTTACCGTTTTCGGGGTTGTTTTGGCATTTTGGGGTCCTGAAGTGGCCCCGTGGGGCTCTACAGCAGCTACTCCTGGAGAAGAAACACAATTAGTCCCTTTGTAATCTGTGTAATTAACATAAACACATGATTTCTCCATGAGCGTCCTGTCCAGCGATGGTTGTAAGTAGAAAAGCCACAAATGGTGGAGTTTTAAGGCAGTGAACCCCAAAATTAAGGGGTTTTAAGAAGCAAAGCCCCAAAATTGTGGGGTTTAAAGGCAGAGAGCTCCTAAAGTTGGGGGTTTAAGGCAGCAGACCCCAAAATTGTGGGGTTTTAAGTTCTCCCCCAGAGCAGCACTGCTGTGGGTCCTGGGGGGCAGCTCAGCTCCAGGGCCATTCCTTGGGGCCGACCTCAGGTGCCACCACCCCCCCCCCGGCCCCATAATCCCTCTTAGGGTGGCTCACATGGGACTAAATTTACCACCGGGGTGTCAGCAGCAATCACGTCACTCCCCCCCCCCCCCCTCGGGGTAATCCGGGTGCAAATCCCCCGGAAAAGGGAAAGGAAAAACCCCACAGCCAAAGGTCCACGCGAAGGGAACCCCCCCACAATACAGCACAGCATCCACAGAGCCCCCAAAATCCCCCTCAGCTTTGGGCTGTGTGTGTGTGGGGGGGGAATTTATGGGGTTAATTAGGAAGAAAGCTTAATGAATATTGAGGGTTTTATTTATTTGGGTGCCAGAGTGGGGTGGGGAACGCGGCCCGGTACAAAGCGGAACGCGACCGATGTATAGGATGGGGGTGATGGTGGATATGTGGGGCACAGCAGCTGCCCCACAGCGGAATGGGGGGGAGCAAAGGGTGCAGCCCCCCCCCAGCGCGATATTTTGTGTACAAATCCCTCCCGCGCCCCCCACGACCCTATAATACAGCTCCAAAAAGAAAACCCCAACGCAAAAAGTGTACAAAAAGGGGCAAAAATAAAGGGGAATGTCCCATCAACCACCTCCCCCCCCTTCCTCCCCCCCAAAAAAGGTTTGGGGTAGGCTGTGGGTCTGACCCCGCCCCCAGCTGTGGGTTTGGGGGAGGTTTGGGGTCTGACTCCTCCCCCCAAGGTGTGGGTTTGGGATGGGCTGTGGGGTCTGGGGGCCGACCCCCCATGTGTGGGTATGGGGTGGGTTTGGGGTCTGACCAACCCCCATGTGTGGGTTTGGGGGGGGGGGGTTTGGTTTCTGACCAACCCCAGGTGTGGGTTTGGGGCGAGTGTGGGGTCTGACTCCCCCCCTCCAAAGTGTGGGTATGGGGTGGGTTTGGGGTCTGACCCCCTCAGGCGCGCTCGCCGCGGATGCGCCGTGCCAGCTGGATGTCCTTGGGCATGATGGTGACACGTTTGGCGTGGATGGCACACAGGTTGGTGTCCTCAAACAGCCCCACCAGGTACGCCTCGCTCGCCTCCTGCAGGAGGAGGGGGGGGGGGGGGGGGTGAGGAGTCAGCATTAATTACAGCCCGGAGTTAACGAGCTCGTGGATCGCTTGGGGTGACTGAGAGAGATGGCAGCTCCTCGGGGTGGGGCAGGGAGGGCTTGTGACCCAGTATCTGCCCCACTATCCTCCCAGTGTCCCCCAGTATCTCCCCCCATCATCTTCCTCCACCCCACTTCCCCACACTCCAGTCTCTTCCCACTCGTTCAACATCTCCCCCTCAGGGTCTCCCCGTGCCCCCACATCCCCCCTAGAGCCTAAATATCTTCCTCCCAATATCTCCTCATACCCCGATATCTCCCCCCAGTATCTACTTGGTGCCCCAGAATCTCCCTCCCCAGTATCTCCCCACATCCCGTTGTCTCTGACCCCAATATCTCCCCAGTGCCCCAATGTCTCCCCACATCCCAGTATCTCCCAGTACCCCAATGTTCTCCCCCCCCCCCCAAGTATCTTCACGATGACCCAATGTTCTCCTCCCAGTGTCTCCTCGGTGCTCCAATGTCCCCCTGGTGCCCCCACATGCCCTTCAGTGTCCCCCCACATCCAAGTATCTCCCCACTGCCCCAATGTTCTCCCCAGCATCCCTGTGTCTCCCCAGCACCTTCACGGTACCCCAATGTCACCTGGTGCCCCAGTGTTCTCCCCAGCACCCCTGTCTCCTCGGTGTCTCCCAAGTGCCCCCGATGTCCCAGTGTACCCCCAGTGCCCCAGCATCTCCCCAGCACCCCACTGTCTTCCCACTGCCCCCCAGTGTCTCCCTGCCTCCCAGCATCTCCCGGGAGCCCCAGTGTTTCCCCCCCAGTGTCTTCACGGTGCCCCAAAGTTCTCCCCAGTGCCCGAATGTCCACCCCCCGACCTGCAGGGCTCCGATGGCGGCGCTCTGGAAGCGCAGGTCGGTCTTGAAGTCCTGGGCGATCTCACGCACCAAGCGCTGGAAGGGCAGTTTGCGGATCAGCAGCTCCGTCGATTTCTGGTACCGCCGGATCTCCCTCAGCGCCACAGTTCCGGGCCTGGGCCGAACCGCACGGAAACGGTGAAACTCCCTCAAAAATCCCAACTCCTCCCCTCCCTCCACCCCCACTCCCGTCCTGAGGCAGGGCTGCCGTCAGAGGCGGACCGACCCCATCCGCAATACGGGTTTCATATCACCCCCCCGATCGGTACCGGTATCGGTGCGGCTTTTTGACGCCGCCGGTGGACGGGGCGCTCTTGCGGGCCGCTTTAGTGGCCAGCTGCTTGCGCGGCGCTTTACCGCCCGTGGACTTGCGGGCCGTCTGCTTCGTACGGGCCATGCTGCCCGCTCCTCAGGGGCTGCGGGGGAAGAGAAGGCCGTTAAAACCCGGGCCCATCGCCGCGGGGCGTCAGGCCTCGCCGCCATCCTTAGGCCGCACCGCCCCCTCAGCCCGTTGGACTACAACTCCCAGAGTCTTCGCGCCGCAGCATTTTCTTTTTTTTTTTTTTTTTGACCGCGCTGAACGCTGATTGGCCGCGCGGGGCCACGTGCCCGCGCAACGCCTCGCTGGTTGGCTGCCGGCGCGCGGCCAATCCGTTTGTAAGCCGCCAGAAGCGGGGCTGCACCGCCCACTCTCCCCGCAGATTGACACTCCCCTCCGCCTATCCTCTCCCGCAGCGCCGCTCGGCGGGAGCCAACCACCCGCGCCGCAACGACTGACACACCCCTCGGCCTATCACCTCGCGCCGGTCCGCGCGGCGGGAGCCAATCGGGGTCCCCGCTCCCCGCAACCAATCAGTGGCCGGCTACACACGGAAGGCGGGACTTGGGGCAGCTTCTCCTCAGGCGACCTCGGCTCCCCCCACACCCCCCCCAATGCCCCCGCGTACCGGGAGCGGCCCCGGGAGCGGCTCCGGACACCACCGCCGGCCCCGCGCCGCCTTTACCTGCGTGCGAGGCCGCTGAGAGGCGTGGGGTGCGCGGCGGCGGCCGCGCTAGGGCTGCGCTCGGTGCCTGCCCGCCGCCTGCCCGCTGCCTTCTTTCCCGCCTTTCCCGCCAGCCCTGACGCAAAATGGCGGCCCCGTTCCCGGCGTGCACCGCGGCGAGGGGGGGGGCGGAGGGGGAGGGGCGGGGTCGGCTGAGGTGAGGCGGCCCCGGCGCCATCTTGGAGTCGTGGTGGCGATGCGCGAAGGGCCTTTGGGGGCCGAGGTGTGGGGCGGCCCCGAGGTGGGAGGAAGGGCCGAACTTTGGGGCTGGAGGGGACGCGTCCCAGGGTGGAGTGGGCCTTAAAGGCCATGGAAGGGTTGGGTTAGAAGGGCCTCCCTGACCCCACTCCTCTCATGGGCGGCTGCCCCCCACCAGTGCAGGGCCACTGGGCCCACCTGTGGCCCTCATCCAGACACTGTGAGGCAGAAGTCCCAAACTCAGCATCTTTGTGTCCCAAAAGTGGATACAGTGAGAGCTGGGCTTCCTCCCCAGCCCCACCTGTCTGTTGGGTTGACACGAACACCTCCTGGGTGCCACCCCTCGTCCTTCCCCCAGCATGTTTCATGCACTGGTAAACTCACAAACCACATTGTTTTGTTGCTTAAGGGAACGTTGTGCTCATAAGCCCATTCCTTTTCCATCCCTACAGCCTGAGAAATCATCCGCCTCCCAGTGACTCAGTGGCATCTCCACCCACCAGCTCAGAGCTGCACCCCTGGGAGGAGAACGGTGGAAAATGTGAATTCTTGTTGGAATTTCAGGCGTCACCCCGAGGGAAAAGGCAGTGACACGCAGAGCTCTCCTTGCTGCAGTCACCAGAGGGCACACGTCTGCTGCACTGACACAGAAATGTTCCCAATTCGTGCTGTTCTGAGGTGCGTTCATCCCTGAGAACCACAGAGGGGAGGAGAGACCCCCAAAATGGGGTATGTGAGGGCAGGGGTCTGCAGGGATCTGCTCAGAGCAACGATGAGCTGAAGGGGAAACCCAAAGCAAAGGGGGAAAACAGCAAAACCAAAGGGGAAACCGAACCAAAAAGGGAATAAGAATACAGAGCAAAAGGGAATGAGGCAGCCCAAAGTTCCCATGACTTTATTGAGAATCGTCACCGAGTGGTGTTATAATGGCAGAACAGCTCAACCCAGAGAGGAGCAGCATTCGGTGAGCGATGTGGGCATGAAGCAGAACGTCGATGGCGTCAAACGAAACATCAGTGGCGTCAAATGAAACGTCGATGGCGTCAAACGAAGCGTCGATGGCGTCAAACAAAACCTCTGTGTCATAAAGTCAAACGTGGACAGCGTGCGCCAAAGCTGGAAGGTGCAAAATGAAACCTGGGTGACATAAAGCAGAACCTGGATGATGTAAGGCCAACGTGAGTGACATAAAACCCAACGCGGATGATGTAAAACCCAACCTGGATGACATAAAACCAAGCCTGGATGATATAAGGCCAACCTGGGTGACATAAAACCGAACCTGGATGACATAAGGCCAATCTGGATAACATAAAACTGAATCTAGATGACATAAGGCCAACCTGGATGACGTAAAGCAGAACCTGGATGACATAAAACTGAACCTGGATGACATAAAACCAAGCCTGGATGATATAAGGCCAACCTGGGTGACATAAAACCGAACCTGGATGACATAAGGCCAATCTGGATAACATAAAACTGAATCTAGATGACATAAGGCCAACCTGGATGACGTAAAGCAGAACCTGGATGACATAAAACTAAACCTGGATGACATAAGGCCAACCTGGATGACATAAGACCCAACCTGGATGACACGGAGTGAAGCATCGATGGCGTAAAGCAGACCCACACCAGGTTGGAACGCGAGCTCTGGCTCCGGTGCCGTGCGCGGGTTCTGGAAGCAGCCCTGTGCCCGTGGGCCTTTTGGCCGCCCCCGTCATGGAGCGCTGTGCCAGCAGAGCCGGGCGGTGCTGGGGGGTCAGCGTGGGCCCCCACAGCCCCGTTGGATGTGGGGCGATGTGGGGCCTACGGGAGGGCAGCTTGGATGGCGGCCATGATGCGCTGCAGTTTGGCGTCGGTGTCCACGAAGCCGTCGCCGTTCTGGAAGGGGGAGAGGTGGGGGGGTGGGGGGCGGGCGGTGGGTTTGGGTGGAAAGCGGAGGGGTTTGGGGGTGGTCGGGTAGAAAATGGAGGGTTTGGGTAGAAAAGAGCACGTTTTGGGGGTGGTTGGGTGGAAAATGGTGAGGCATGGGGGTGCGTGGATAGAAAATAGGGGGATTTCGGGGTGGTTGGGTGGAAAGTGGTGGGGATTGGGGGTGTTTGGGTAGAGAACAGTGAGGTTTGGGGGCTGGTTGGGTAGAAAGTGGTGGGGTTTGGGTAGAAAAGAGCACGTTTTGGGGGTGTTTGGATGGAAAATGGTTACTGGGGGGGGGGGCTGGGCAGTGGGAGGGGCTCTGCCACCACCACGCACCTTCTTGGAGTGCACCAGGCGGCTGCCCACCGTCACCTCGAACCATCCCGTCACCTCCTGCGTGCCCTGGCCGCGCTGCGGGACACACAGAGGTCACGTCGAGCCCCCCCCGCCCCCTCCCACCCCCCCACCGCCCCCGCTCACCATCTCCAGCGCTCCGGGGAAGCGCTTCTCCAGCTCCGCCCGCAGCCGTTCGTACTGCGAGGAGGGGACACGCGGTCACCGCGCGTGTAGGGCGTTTTGGGGGGGCAGAACGGGGGGGAATTGGGCTCACCTTGGGCTTGTAGCCTCAGGCTCCGCTGCGGGAGAGACCCACCCGTGTTAATGGGGGGGGGGAGGGGGGACAGCCGGAGCCCCCCTCCCCAGCACAGCCTCCCCCGGTGCCCCCTTACCAGTAGAGCACGGTGACGCGGAGCGGCATGGCGATGGCACTGCGGGTGGCGGCACTGCTGGTGGCGGTGGTGGCAATGGCGGTGGGGACGATGGCGGCCGCCCCCAAGCACCGCCCCCCCGCGCTGTGTCCCCGCCCCACAGCCGCTGCGCGGGGCCGCGTTTGGGGTGAAAGGCACCGGGTTCGGGCGCCGGACGGCGGTGGGCGCAGCGCGGCCGCTGTGTTTTGGGGTGGGGGGAGAAAGGGGGGCGAGGGGAAGCACAGACGCTTCCCGGCTGCTCCGCAGCGCATCGCCGCAGCGTCCCGGCACGCAGCAGCAGCGGTGCCCCCCGTGCGACCCCCCGAAGCCCGCAACCCCCCCCAGTGCCCCCCGGTACCCCCAGCACACAGCGCTGGGACCCTCAATGCGTCGCCCCGCTGCTCCCGGTGCCCCCAGCGCCCGCCCACCCACTGCCTCCCCACCCCACTCCCCCCACCCCCAGCCCGGTCCCGGGGCCGCGCCGCGCGCTCCCGCCGCTCCTCGGGGCCGCGCAGGGCTCGGGACCGCGCTCGGCTCTCCCCGAGCGGACGGAGGCGGCGGCGATGGGGCCGCGGCGCTGAGCGCGGGGGGGGGGCCCGGTGGGGCCGGGGAGGAGGGGGGTCCCGGTCCGGGGGGGGTCCCGGTCCGGCACCCCCCGCTCCCATCGCGATGGGCGAATGGACGATCCTGGAGCGGCTGCTGGAGGCGGCCGTGCAGCAGCACTCCACCATGATCGGAAGGTGAGCCCCCCCCCGGGACCCCCCCGCGACCCTCGCACCGGGACATCCCCCCGAGACCCCCCACAGTCCGCCCTCTTCGGGGTCCTGCAGCCCTACAGCCCCAATGGGGTGGCAGGGGGACCCCCGGATGCTGCCCTCTCCCACCGTGGGGAGATGGGGGTTCCCATTGTCACCTCCCCACTGCACCGGGGATGAAGGGGACACCACGGGGATGTTCACGGCTCTGCGTGGAGACACGGGGACATCGGTGCCACCCGTGTCCCCAGAGCACCCCAGCTCCCCCGCTGTGCTGTGACGGGGGCTGCGCTCCACCTGCCGCCCCGGGGGTCCCTCTGTCCCCTCGTCCCCATCCCCGTGCGCTGGCGGAGCCGCGGGCACCGATCGATGTGCCCCCAGATGGGCCAAGGTCAGCACTGTCACCACGCGGGGATGGGGCCTGGGGGGCACCCAGAGGGACGGGGGGGCCCTCAGGTGTGGAGGTCCTGGTCTGAGGTGGGACCCGTGGGAAGGACTCGGTGTCCTCATAGGGCCTTGTCTGGGGGGTGTGGGTGCCCACGGTGGACCTGTGTTGAGCTGGGACCCAGAGGTATGGTCCTGCTGTCCATGTAGGACACGTCCCATGATGGGACCCATGGGTACGACCCCAGTGTCCATGTAGGACACGTCCCATGGTGGGACCCATAGATACGACCCCAGTGTCCATGTAGGACACGTCCCATGGTGGGACCCATAGATACGACCCCAGTGTCCATGTAGGACACATCCCATGGTAGGAATGACCCCACTGCCCATGTAGGACATGTGTTCCATGGTGGCACACATGGGTATGACCCTCGTATCCATGTAGGACATGTCCCAGGGTAGGGATGACCCTGGTGCCCATGTAGGACACACATCCCATAGTGGGACCCCCTAGTGTCAATGTAGGACACATGTCCCATGATAGAACCCATGGGTATGACCCCAAAGTCCATGTAGGGCACACATCCCATAGTGGGACCCATAGATATGACCTCAGTGTCCACGTAGGACACACATCCCATGCTGGGCCCCATAGAATGACCCCAATACCCACGTAGGACATGTCCCATGCTGGGACCCATAGATATGACCCTGTTGTCCATGTAGGACATACATCCCATGCTGGGACCCATAGATATGAGCCCGTTGTCCATGTAGGACATACATCCCATGCTGGGACCCATAGAATGGCCCCAATGCCCACGTAGGGCACGTCCCATGCTGGGACCCATAGATGTGACCCCGTTGTCCATGTAGGACACACACCCCATGCTGGGACCCATAGATGTGACCCCGTTGCCCATGTAGGACACACACCCCATGCTGGGACCCATAGATGTGACCCCGTTGCCCATGTAGGACACACACCCCATGCTGGGACCCATAGATGTGACCCCGTTGCCCATGTAGGACACACACCCCATGCTGGGACCCATAGATGTGACCCCGTTGCCCACGCCATCCCCGCAGGATCCTGCTGACGGTGGTGGTGATTTTCCGCATCCTGATCGTGGCCATCGTGGGCGAGACGGTGTACGAGGACGAGCAGACCATGTTCATGTGCAACACCCTGCAGCCGGGCTGCAACCAGGCGTGCTACGACAAAGCCTTCCCCATCTCCCACATCCGCTACTGGGTCTTCCAGATCATCCTGGTCTGCACGCCCAGCCTCTGCTTCATCACCTACTCGGTGCACCAGGCGGCCAAGCAGCGCGAGCGCCGCTACTCCTTCCTTTACCCCCTCCTGGAGCGCGACGCCAAGAAGGCGCGGACGCTCAACGGCGTGTTGGCACCCGGCGCCGACGGCGGCACCAAGGATGAGCCCGAGTGCCTGGAGGCCAAGGAGCTGCCCAGCACGCCGCCGCGCCGCGCCAAGGCCAAGCGGCAGGAGGGCATCTCGCGCTTCTACGTCATCCAGGTGGTGTTCCGCAACGCGCTGGAGATCGGCTTCCTGGCCGGGCAGTACTTCCTGTACGGCTTCAACGTGCCCGCCATCTTCGAGTGCGACCGCTACCCCTGCGTCAAGGAGGTGGAGTGCTACGTCTCGCGGCCCACCGAGAAGACCGTCTTCCTGGTGTTCATGTTCGCCGTCAGCGGGATCTGCGTGCTGCTCAACCTGGCCGAGCTCAACCACCTGGGCTGGCGCAAGGTGAAGGCGGCCGTGCGCGGCGTGCAGGCGCGGCGCAAATCCCTGGTGGAGGTGCGCAAGAAGGACGGCGCCGCGCTGACCCCCGCGCCCACCCTGGGCCGCACGCAGTCCAGTGAGTCCGCCTACGTTTAACGCAGCCACCCCCACCCTTAGGGGCGTTTGTGGGGGGAGGGGGGCAGAGGGGCAGGATCCCATTCCCCCCCCCCCTCCTACTTCCTCCTTCCTCCCACACATTCAGGATTTTGGGGCGGCCGTCAGCTTCATCATGGTGCAAGCAGGGAGTGGGGGGGGCCACGACCTGCAGGGGTTTTTTTTGTTGTTGTTTTTTTTTTTGGGGGGGGTGGGGGGGTGGAGGGGGTTGGGATTGACTTATTTATATATTTATTGGGGGGAGGAAGAGGGAAAATGGGGGAGGGAAAGGGGAAATTTGGGTGGGGGGTCCTTGAGGTGTAAATAAAGGGGAGGCTCAAGGATGTGGCACTGCCCTCTGCCTCGGGGTGTGTGTGTATGGGGGGGGGGAGGGGGTGAGCCCCTCCCCGCTGTCCCGTAAGCCCTCCCCCAGCCCCACCCCCAGCAGGGTGGGAGTGCTGGGTGGGGAGGGCGCTGTGTCATCACACATCCCCCCCCTTCCCCCTGCCCGGGATTTACCGTGCTTAATCCACTCGCTAATAGTTCTAAAGAAGGGAAAGGGGCTGAGCCAGGCACCATCTGCCAGGACCCCTCCCCCTCCGCCACCGGGGGGGCAGTGCCCCTCCCTGGCCCCACATGTGCTCCCCCAGCTCCTGTGTGCCCCCACCATGCAAACCAGGAGATGAGGAGGAGGTGCAGAGAGGTTTTTATTGGGCTGGGGATTCGCAGCTACAACCTGCAACAGAGACAGAGGTGGGTTGGGGATGAGGGGGGGCTCAGCCCCACTGCAGCCCCCAGTGCCCCCCCGCAGCCTCCACTCACGTCACTTCCCGGAATGCCCTCTTCTCCACGTACTTCAGGCGGTATTTCCTTTTGAACCTGGAGGAGAAGGAGGAGGAGAGGGGGCTCAGAATCGACCCCAAATCCACCCCCAGGACGCCCCCCCCCCCCCCAAAGCCCCCCACTCACTTTGCCCGCTCCCGGGGCTCAATCAGGCTCCGTTTCTGAAGGCTCTTGAAGCGGTCGTGCAGAACGCTGCCCTCGGGCTGAAACGGGGGACCACAGGTTGGGGGCCGCAGGGTCACTCCAAACCCCCCCCACCCCCCATTCCATAGACCCCCCCAGCCCGGGGGTCCGGCGCCCTCAGCGCCCAAGCCCCCACCCCCATGGTGAGGCCCTGGGAACCCTGGGGGGTCTTCACATTCCACAGCATGGGGCTGCGAATCCTCGCAGTGCAAGGATGGGGCTCATCATGGGGCGCCGGCCCCCCGACCCACAACAGCCCCCCACCAAAACCCCCCACCCCCACCTGATGCCAACACCCCAATACCAACACCCCAACCCAATGCCATGGCCCCACGCTCCATGCCAGGAGCCCCAACCCAACACCAAGCCCTCAAAATCCAACGCCCCACCACCAAGACTCCAAACTCCGTGCCAAGACCCCAAACCCAACCCAACGCCAAGACCCGACGCTCCATGCCAAACCCCAGCTCCAAGACCCCAAAACCCAACACTCCAACCCCACTGCCAAGACCCCAAACTCCAACGCCAAGGCCCCAGATTTGCAATGCCAAGACCCCAAAGCCCATCAAACCCAACGCCGAGCCCCCCAGCTCCACGCCGAACCCCCCAACCCAATACCAAGACCTCAAAACCCAACCCCACGCCCCCCAACTCCCAGCCCCCCCACCCCAAACACCCCCTCACACCTTCAGCGTACGCAGCGACTCCGCCAACTCATCGCTCAGCTGCACCTCCAGTGCGGGGTCCTCATACCTAACAGATCCAGGGAGGTGAGGGGGGGTCAGCACAGCGCCCGGCGCCCCCCGGCCCCCCACAGCCCCCCCCCCACTCACTTGATCCTCCCCAGGCGCCGCGGCCGCCCCTCCATCTCGCGCCGTTTGGCCTCCCTTGCCCTCCTCCGCCGCAGCAGTTCCTGTTCCCAGCGCCGCAGCTGCCGGCCCAGCGAGCGCAGACGGAACAGCTGCTGCTGCCGGCACCTCCACGCCTTCTCCTGGCGCCGCCGCAACTCCTGGGGGGGGGGAACACAGCCTCAGCCCCCCACCAGGTCAGCCCCCCCACCCACATCACCCCCACCGCCCCCACACAGACCTGCGCCCGCGCCTCCTTCTCTTTCCGCCGCTGCTGTTCCGTCTTCTTGCCCGGTCTGAGGGGCGGCCTGGGGGGGTCCGAGGGTTGTGCCCCCCCCACTGCTTCTTCTTTCTGCTCCTCTTCCTCCTCCTCTTCACCCTCCGACTCCTCCAGCAGCCCCTCGCACTGCTCCCGGAACACCGTCTCCTGGGGGCAAAGCACCGTCAGTCCCCTCCCCAGAGTTCCCACTCCATGTTATTGGGGGGGAGGAGGGGGGGGGAAAGAGTCCTGCCCTGAGCACCGCCACCCCCCCAACCCGAAGACCCCAACCCAGCAGGCTGTTTTGTGGGGGCCCATGGGGTCTCACCGCAGTGGGGGCCTCAGCAGCTGTGGGGAAGCGGAGCTGCCGCTCTACTTTGTCCTCTGCCCTCTTCTTCATCACCTCCACCTCATGCGCCTTCAGCAGCAGTGCCTGCAAGGGTGGGGGGGGGACGGATGACACAGTCCATCACCCCCCATTCAGGGGGTGAACCCCCCCCCCACAACAATCCCCCCCCCCCCCAAACCTGGTGGTCTTCAAAGGTGGGGTTGTAGGACCCCCCGGGGGCGATCACCTCCACGGCCGGGAGCTGCGATGGTTTCTGCTGCAGCCTGGGGGGGCGCTGGGGGAGGGGGGGGCAGCCACAGTGAGGAGTCCACTGGGCTGTGCCCCCCCCAAAACACCCCCCAAATTCCCCCCCCTCCCCCCCCCACTCACCTTCACCCTCTGCTTCTGTGTCTGCTGCAGGAACCATGAGTCCTGCCCCACCAGGGCCCGCTCCAGGGGGTCTGCGGGACAGTGAGACAATTTCCAGCCATCCCCCTCCCCCAGTTTTCATCCACCCATCCCATCTCCCCCCCCCCATTTCCCTCCATCCCATCCCATCTTCCCCCCCCCCCATTTCCATCCATCCTATCCCATCCCCCCCCCCATTTCCATCCCACCCCATCTTCCCCCCCCCCATTTCCATCCATCCCATCCCATCCCCCCCCCCCCCAGCTTTCCATCCATCCCATCCCCCCCACCCCTCATTTCCATCCACCCAATCCCTCAACCCCCCCCCCCCCCCCCCATATCCACCTCCCACCCCCATTTCCACTCAACCCACCCCTCCCTCATCCTTACTATCATCTGCCCAGATATCATAGAAGCTCCTCCCGGGATCCACGCGCCCCTTTTCAGGTGCCTTTTCCCTGGGGGGGCCCCGGGGGGGGGCGGCAGCGTTTTGCAGCCGCGTTTGGAGCCGTCGCTCAGCGCGCGGCAGAACCCCCCTCTGTGCCAACCGCTCCCAGAACTGCCGCCGCCGCCGCTCCTTCTTCCCATTGGGGATCTGATGGGACAGAATGCTGCGGGGGGGGAGGGAGGTGGTGGTGGTCAGAGCTGGGGGGGGGTCCCGCATGGGACCCCCCCCCAACTCTGAGCACCCCCCCCCCCCCCTTCCAAATCTCACTCTTTGGGTGGTGGCACTTTAGAGTCGGGCTGCAGCACCAGGTCGATGTGAAGGGGTTTCTCACGGATTTTATTCTTCCTTTTCCGTCCTGGGGGGGGGGAGGGGGGGTAATAAATAAATCTCTATGCTCCCCCCCCAATCAAACGCAGGGGAAGGGTCCGGGGGGGGAAGGGGGGGGAAGCCTAACGACCCCCCACAGCGCTCACCCTTCTCAGCATTGCCCGTATCCACGAAGAAGAGCCCCGCGTCGGGCTGCTCGGCGATCAGACCGCTGCAAAAGGTATTGGGGGGGGGGGGGGAGGTTCAGGCGGCCCCCCCACCCCCACAGCCCCCTCCCCCCACCCTCCGGACCCCCCCCTCCACCCACCGAGGCCTTCGCCCCCCCCCTCACCCCGCCACGCGCTGCTGCAGCGTCACATCCTCGAGGAAATCGCCGATCTCTCGGCCCAGCCGCGCCTCGGGCCCGGCCCAGCGCTTCCAGCCCTTCTTGCGGTTCCGGGGGCCGCGGTTCCGTCTCCGAACGGCGGTCGCGGGGTCCCGCGCGGACGGGGTGAGGCCCAGAAAAGAGAGCGACTCCGCGACCGCCGCCATAGCGGTAGGGAGAGCGTGCGGGGAGGGCCGCACCGGAAGTACAGCGTAGGCACTTCCGGTCTCCGGGATGGGAAAGGCGGGGAAGGCGCCCCCTCGTGGCTGGAGGACCCGTACGGTCCGCACTGCCCACCCCGTGCAAACGGAACCCCCCCCCCACCCCACGAGCCGCCCCGCCACGCACAGAGCCACGTGACGCTCTGCTCCCCCCCCTTTACAGGCCGCGTACCGCCCCCTCCCATTTACCCCCACATATACACCCCTTCCCGTCCCCCTCATATATCCCCCCCCCCACGACGCTCTCCGTATATAACCCCCAAATGTGCCCCCCACGTTCCCCCCTGTTATGTCCCCCCATATACAACCCCCAAATGTGCCACCCCATACACCCCCCTGCGTATAACCCCCCATGTCCCCCACGTATAACCCCACGTGTCCCCTTATACATCCCCTATACACATATCCCCCCTGGGCCCCCCCATATATAACCCCCCCAAATCCCCCCATACACACCCCATACATACATGCGCCCTATAAACGTCTCCCTATACCCCCACACATACCCCATACACACCCCATACATACATCCCTCCCCATACCCCCATATGTACCCCATATGTACACTGCCTCCATATACATCCCCCTGTACCCCCATACGCACCCCATACACACCCCATACTCACATCCCCCCACATATAACCCCCCAAACCCCCATACATACCCCTATGTATCCCTCCCATATATACCCCCCCACGTAAACCCCCCCCATACACTCCCCATATAGAACCCCCCCATACACCGCCCCCATATAGACCCCCTCATATTGACCCCCCCCATGTAGACCCCCCCATATATACCCCCCATACAGACCCCCCCATACACCCCCCCACGTAAATCCCCCATACAGAACCCCCCCATACACCGCCCCCATATAGAACCCCCATATTGACCCCCCCATATATACCCTCCATACACCCCCCCACGTAGACCCCCCCCATATATACCCCCATACACCGCCCGACATATAGCCCCCCCCATACACCGCCCCCATATAGACCCCCCTCATATTGACCCCCCCATGCAGACCCCTCCATACACCCCCCCACGTAGACCCCCCCATATATACCCCCCATACACCGCCTGACATATACCCCCCCATATATCCCCCACATAGACCCCCCCATATAGACCCCCCCATATTGACCCCCGATAGAGACCCCCTATAGACCCCCCTCATATTGACCCCCGATATAGACCCCCCCATACTGACCCCCGATATAGACCCCCCCATATAGACCCCCCCCATATTGACCCCCGATATAGACCCCCCCATATTGACCCCCAGTATAGACCCCCCGATACAACCCCCCCATACTGACCCCCCATATAGACCCCCCCATATTGACCCCCAATATAGACCCCCCGATATAGACCTCCCCATACTGACCCCCGATATAGACCCCCCCCATACTGACCCCCCCATGCAGACCCCCCCATATTGACCCCCGATATAGACCCCCCTCATATTGACCCCCAATATAGACCCCCCGATACAGACCCCCCCATACTGACCCCCGATAGAGACCCTCCCATATAGACCCCCCCATACTGACCCCCGATACAGACCCCCCCATACTGACCCCCGATATAGACCCCCACATATAGACCCCCCCCATACTGACCCCCCCATGCAGACCCCCCCGATACAACCCCCCCATACGCCCCCCCCGCCCCCCATCCCCGCCGCACATCCACACTGCGCTGCGCTCCGTGCCTTTATTCCGCCTCACTCTGCCGAGCCCTTCTGGCGCCGCTTGGAGGGCGGCACGAGGCGCGGCGGGAGGTCGCTGGGCAGCCCCCGGCCCTCCAGCTTGGCGCCGATCAGATGCCCGGCCAGCGCGAACTCCTCGGCGTCCAGCATCCCGTCGCGGTCCACGTCGCTCAGCTGCCAGATGCGGCCGAGCACGGAGCGCGGCAGTTTGCTGCCCACCATCCAGCCCCGCGCCTGCCGCCCGCTCAGCTTCCCCCCCAGCGGGCACAGCCCGTAGAAGATCTCGTCGTACTTGGCCTTGTCCTTCGTCACCACCCACTCGTCCTCGCCGCCCTCCCCCTCCTCCTCCTCGGCCTCCTCCGCCCCCTCCACGAAGGGGCCGCGCCGGGCGCCCTCGAACGCCCCTCCCTGCACGCCCGGCGCCGCCTCGCCCTCCTCGCGGCGCAGCAGCGGCATCAGCGCGGCGATGTCCCGCGTCAGCAGCTCCTCCAGCGCCTCCAGCAGCCGCGGCTTCAGCGCCGGGAAGCGCGTCAGGTCCTGAGCCAGGAGCTGCTCCTGCGGCCGCGTGGGCGTTGGGGATAGGGGGGTCACTGGGACTGGGGGCGTTGGGGATGGGGTCACTGGGATTGGGGGCGTTGGGGATAGGGGGGTCACTGGGACTGGGGGCGTTGGGGATAGGGGGGTCACTGGGATTGGGGGCGTTGGGGATAGGGGGGTCACTGGGATTGGGGGCGTTGGGGATAGGGGGGTCACTGGGATTGGGGGCGTTGGGGATAGGGGGGTCACTGGGACTGGGGGCGTTGGGGACATGGGGGTCACTGGGACTGGGGGCGTTGGGGATGGGGTCACTGGGATTGGGGGCGTTGGGGATAGGGGGGTCACTGGGATTGGGGGCGTTGGGGACATGGGGGTCACTGGGACTGGGGGCGTTGGGGATGGGGTCACTGGGACTGGGGGCGTTGGGGATAGGGGGGTCACTGGGACTGGGGGCGTTGGGGATAGGGGGGTCACTGGGATTGGGGGCGTTGGGGATAGGGGGGTCACTGGGATTGGGGGCGTTGGGGATAGGGGGGTCACTGGGATTGGGGGCGTTGGGGACATGGGGGTCACTGGGACTGGGGGCGTTGGGGATGGGGTCACTGGGATTGGGGGCGTTGGGGATAGGGGGGTCACTGGGATTGGGGGCGTTGGGGACATGGGGGTCACTGGGACTGGGGGCGTTGGGGATGGGGTCACTGGGACTGGGGGCGTTGGGGATAGGGGGGTCACTGGGACTGGGGGCGTTGGGGATAGGGGGGTCACTGGGATTGGGGGCGTTGGGGATAGGGGGGTCACTGGGATTGGGGGCGTTGGGGACATGGGGGTCACTGGGACTGGGGGCGTTGGGGATGGGGTCACTGGGATTGGGGGCGTTGGGGATAGGGGGGTCACTGGGATTGGGGGCGTTGGGGACATGGGGGTCACTGGGACTGGGGGCGTTGGGGATGGGGTCACTGGGACTGGGGGCGTTGGGGATAGGGGGGTCACTGGGACTGGGGGCGTTGGGGATAGGGGGGTCACTGGGATTGGGGGCGTTGGGGATAGGGGGGTCACTGGGACTGGGGGCGTTGGGGATAGGGGGGTCACTGGGATTGGGGGCGTTGGGGATAGGGGGGTCACTGGGATTGGGGGCGTTGGGGACATGGGGGTCACTGGGATTGGGGGCGTTGGGGGCTTTGGGTTGGGGTCACTGGGATTGGGGGCGTTGGAGATAGGGGGGTCACTGGGACTGGGGGCGTTGGGGGCTTTGGGTTGGGGTTGTTGCGGTCTTTGGGTTGGGGTCACTGGGATTGGGGGCACTGGGGATAGGGGGGTCACTGGGACTGGGGGCGTTGGGGATGGGGTCACTGGGATTGGGGGCGTTGGGGATAGGGGGGTCACTGGGACTGGGGGCGTTGGGGATAGGGGGGTCACTGGGATTGGGGGCGTTGGGGATAGGGGGGTCACTGGGATTGGGGGCGTTGGGGATAGGGGGGTCACTGGGATTGGGGGCGTTGGGGATAGGGGGGTCACTGGGACTGGGGGCGTTGGGGACATGGGGGTCACTGGGACTGGGGGCGTTGGGGATGGGGTCACTGGGATTGGGGGCGTTGGGGATAGGGGGGTCACTGGGATTGGGGGCGTTGGGGACATGGGGGTCACTGGGACTGGGGGCGTTGGGGATGGGGTCACTGGGACTGGGGGCGTTGGGGATAGGGGGGTCACTGGGACTGGGGGCGTTGGGGATAGGGGGGTCACTGGGATTGGGGGCGTTGGGGATAGGGGGGTCACTGGGATTGGGGGCGTTGGGGATAGGGGGGTCACTGGGATTGGGGGCGTTGGGGACATGGGGGTCACTGGGACTGGGGGCGTTGGGGATGGGGTCACTGGGATTGGGGGCGTTGGGGATAGGGGGGTCACTGGGATTGGGGGCGTTGGGGACATGGGGGTCACTGGGACTGGGGGCGTTGGGGATGGGGTCACTGGGACTGGGGGCGTTGGGGATAGGGGGGTCACTGGGACTGGGGGCGTTGGGGATAGGGGGGTCACTGGGATTGGGGGCGTTGGGGATAGGGGGGTCACTGGGATTGGGGGCGTTGGGGATAGGGGGGTCACTGGGATTGGGGGCGTTGGGGACATGGGGGTCACTGGGACTGGGGGCGTTGGGGATGGGGTCACTGGGATTGGGGGCGTTGGGGATAGGGGGGTCACTGGGATTGGGGGCGTTGGGGACATGGGGGTCACTGGGACTGGGGGCGTTGGGGATGGGGTCACTGGGACTGGGGGCGTTGGGGATAGGGGGGTCACTGGGACTGGGGGCGTTGGGGATAGGGGGGTCACTGGGATTGGGGGCGTTGGGGATAGGGGGGTCACTGGGACTGGGGGCGTTGGGGATAGGGGGGTCACTGGGATTGGGGGCGTTGGGGATAGGGGGGTCACTGGGATTGGGGGCGTTGGGGACATGGGGGTCACTGGGATTGGGGGCGTTGGGGGCTTTGGGTTGGGGTCACTGGGATTGGGGGCGTTGGAGATAGGGGGGTCACTGGGACTGGGGGCGTTGGGGGCTTTGGGTTGGGGTTGTTGCGGTCTTTGGGTTGGGGTCACTGGGATTGGGGGCACTGGGGATAGGGGGGTCACTGGCATTGGGGGCGTTGGGGATGGGGTCACTGGGATTGGGGGCGTTGGGGATAGGGGGGTCACTGGGATTGGGGGCGTTGGGGATAGGGGGGTCACTGGGATTGGGGGCATTGGGGATAGGGGGGTCACTGGGATTGGGGGCGTTGGGGACATGGGGGTCACTGGGATTGGGGGCGTTGGGGGCTTTGGGTTGGGGTTGTTGGGATTGGGGTTATTGGGGTCTTTGGGTTGGGGTCATTGGGATTGGGAGCACTGGGGCCTTTGGGTTGGAGTCACTGGGATTGGGCTTATTGGGGTCTTTGGATTGGGGTTGTTGGGGGCATTGGGTTGGGGCATTGGGGACATTGGTGTCTTTGGGTTGGGGTTGTTGGGCTCTTTGGGTTGGGGTCATTGGGATTGGGGTCATTGGGGTCTTTGGGTTGGGGTTATTGGGTTGACTGGAATTGGGGTTATTGGGGTCATTGGGTTGGAGTCTTTGGGTTGGGGTCATTGGGGGCATTGGGCTGGGGTGATTGGGATTGGGGTTATTGGGGTCATTGGGATTGGGGTCATTGGGGTCTTTGGGTTGGGGTCGTTGGGGTTATTGGGATTGGAATCGTTGGGTTGGGATCATTGGGGTCATCGAGGTGACTGGGAATGGGGTTATTGGGGTCATTGGGTTGTTGTCGTTGGGGTGACTGGGATTGGGGCTGTTGGGTTGGAGTCATTGGGATGACTGGGATTGGGGTCATTGGGTTCGGGTCATTGGCGTCATTGGTATGACTGGGATTGGGGTTATTGAGGTTGGGATGATTGCAATTATTGGGATTGGGATTATTGGGTTGCAATTATTGGGATGATTGGGGTGAGTGGAATTATTGGAATTTCTGGGATTACAGGATGGGGATTATTGGGATTGAGATTACTGGGATTATTGGAATAGGATGATTGTGTTGGGGTAATAGGGATGACCGGGATGATTAGGAGTGGGGCTATTGATGGGGATGATTGGGATTTTTGGGTTGGGATTATTGGGATGATAGGAATTACTGGGATTATTGGGGTTGGGATGATCAAGACTGGGATGATTTGATTGGGATTGGGGTTGGGATTGGGGTGGGATTTGGATTGGGGTTGGGATTGGGGCTGGGGTGGGATTAGGGTGGGATTGAGGCTGGGGTGGGATCAGAATGGGATTGGGGTTGGGATTGGGGTTGGGGTGGGATTGGGGTTGGGGCTGGGATTAAGGTTAGGATTGGGATTAGGGTGGGATTGGGATTGGGGTGGGATTCGGATTGGGGCTGGGGTGGGATTAGGGTGGGATTGGTGTTGTGGTTGGGGTGGGATTGGGGTTGGGATTGGGGTTGGGGTGGGATTGGGATTGGGGTTGGGGTTGGGGTGGGATTGGGGTGGGATTCGGGTTGGGGTTGTGGTTGGGGTGGGATTGGGGTGGGATTGGGGCTGGGGTTGTGGTTGGGGTGGGATTGGGGTTGGGGTTGGGGTTGTGGTTGGGGTGGGATTGGGGTTGGGGTGGGGTTGGGGTTGGGGTTGTGGTTGGGGTGGGATTGGGATTGGGGTGGGGTTGGGGTGGGATTGGGGTGGGATTGGGGTTGGGGTTGGGATTGGGGTTGGGGTGGGATTGGGATTGGGATTGGGGTTGGGGTTGGGGTTGGGGTGGGATTGGGGTTGGGGTTGGGATTGGGGTTGGGGTGGGATTGGGATTGGGGTTGGGGTTGGGGTTGGGGTGGGATTGGGATTGGGGTTGGGATTGGGGTGGGATTGAGGTTGGGGTTGGGGTGGGATTGGGATTGGAGTTGGGATTGGGGTTGGGATTGGGGTGGGATTGGAGTTGGGGTTGGGGTGGGATTGAGATTGGAGTTGGGATTGGGGTTGGGATTGGGGTTGTGGTTGCGGTGGGATTGGGATTGGGGTGGGGTTGGGGTGGGATTGGGGTTGTGGTTGGGGTGGGATTGGGGTTGGGATTGGGGTGGGGTTGGGGTGGGATTGGGGTTGTGGTTGGGGTGGGATTGGGGTTGGGATTGGGGTGGGGTTGGGGTGGGATTGGGGTTGGGATTGGGGTGGGATTGGGGTTGGGATTGGGGTGGGGTTGGGGTGGGATTGGGGTTGGGATTGGGGTGGGATTGGGGTTGGGATTGGGGTGGGGTTGGGGTGGGATTGGGGTTGGGATTGGGGTGGGGTTGGGGTGGGATTGGGGTTGTGGTTGGGGTGGGATTGGGGTTGGGATTGGGGTGGGGTTGGGGTGGGATTGGGGTTGGGATTGGGGTGGGATTGGGGTTGGGATTGGGGTGGGGTTGGGGTGGGATTGGGGTTGGGATTGGGGTGGGGTTGGGGTGGGATTGGGATCACGGCCGCGGGTGGTCCGGCAGCAGACCTGCATGCGCGCGCAGTCGGGGAAGTCTCCGGGCGGGATGTGCTGCTCCATCTGAATGCGCGCGAAGAGCAGCGGCAGCTGAGCAATGAGCTGCTTCTTCTTGTGCCCCTTCCCGAACACCGCCGGCATCTCCTTCTTCAGGCGGCTCAGGATGTGTGCGTGCACCTGGGGGGGGGGCGGGGGACCCCTCAGTCCTGGGACCCCCTCAGTCCTGGGACCCCCGGGGGGGGGCGGTGCCGAGCGCCCACCCCCACCTCGACCCCCCCCCCCCCATCCCCGCTCCATCGCGTCCCCTCCAATCCCCATCCCTACCCCACGTCACTCTCGCCCCATATCCCCCCATATGGCCCCCCCACCCCGTATCGCCCCCCACCCCTCCCCGCACCCACCCCCATATCCCGCTGCCTTTGGCCCCCTCCCAGCGGGGCCGTGCCCGGATGCGGCGCACAAAGGGCCGCGGCTGCAGGTGGCCGGAAGAGATAAGGCTGAGCCAAAATGGGGGGGGGAATCAAATCACCTCCCCCCCCCCCCCAAAAAAAAAGGCATCTGCCCACCCACCCCACAGCCCCCCCGGCCCCATAGGCAGAGGCCACAGCGATGGGCTGAGCCATGGGAACCCCTCGGCCCCATTGCTGCTCCCAGTCCTGGGGGTCATCGCGGCAATGGGGGGGACATGGGGGGGGGTCAGGGGTGGGAAAGGGGGGGGCAGCGTTAATTATTGTGCAGTCAGTATGGAGGAAGCCTCGTTAGCTCACGGGAAGCCCTTAACGAGGAAACCATGCACAGGATGTGATGGGGGGGTGTGATGTTCCCACCCCCCCGGGCAATGTGGGGCCATTGTTGGGGGTGGCCCCGAGCCGGGGGGGGGGGGAGGGGGGGTATCCCTCCTGGTGCTGTGGGGCGGGGGGGGGAGATGGGTGTCCCGGACCCCCCCGACATAAAACCCCATTGGTGCCACAAAACAGAGGGGACCGCAGCACCCCCATCCCCATCGGTGCCACCAAAGCAGAGGGGACCAAAGTGTTCCCCCCCTGAACTCCCATCCCATAAACGGGCAGAGGGGGCCGCAACGGCCCCTCCCGGTGGTCCCATCCAGGCACAGAGATGTGTCACAACCCTATTGGAGCCACCAGGGCACCGTGGTGCCCCCATTGCCCCCATTGCCCCCATTGTCCCCACCACCCCCACCACCCCCACCGCCCCCATTGCTCCCATCGCCCCCATCACTCCCATCGCCCCCATCACCCCCACCGCCCCCATCGCCCCCATCACTCCCATCGCCCCCATCACCCCCACCGCCCCCATCGCCCCCATCACTCCCATCGTCCCCACCACCCCCACCGCCCCCATCACTCCCTGACGTCTCTCCGGGTGAAGGAGGACCCCGTGGGGCTGCGCCCCCCCCCCGCCCCCCCCAGCCCCACTCACCCTCACCAGCCGAGCCCTCTTGACGAGGTCGTTGAGCTTCCGGAGGGCGGAATTGCGGGGCAGGTTCTGGATCTCCTGGAACAGATCCTGCTCCTCCAGCTCGAAGAGCCGCCGGTTGTCGGCGATGAGCAGCGGCTCCGACCAGAAGGAGCCGATGAAGACCCGCAGCACCTCGGGGGTGTTGAACACCTTCCCCAGGGACCACATCAGCGCCCCGTAGACCCGCATCAGCTGCTGCGTCTCCACCATGTCGGCTTTGTTCAGCACCACGCGCACTTTGTCCTCGTTGCCCCGCAGCGCCCGGATGGCCTCGGAGAACTCATCGGAGATCTCCAGTTTGTGGGCGTCGAAGAGGAGGATGATGAGGTCCACGCGCTCCGCAAACCACTGCAGCACGGCCGGGAAGTCGTAGCCTGGAGGGGGTGTGGGGGGGTGGGGGGGGGGAGCTCAGTGCCGAACCCGACCCCAACCCCAAACCCAACGTCAAAGCCCAGCGCTGAACCCAAACCCCAAACCAAACACAACCCTGACCCCCAGCACTGAACCCAACCTCAACCTCAAACCCAACGCCAACCTCAGAACCCACCTTTGAACCCCACCCCAAACCCAACCTCAACCCCCACCCCCAGCACTGAACCCACCCTCAACCCCAAACCCCAACCCCAACTTCAACCCCAACATCAAACCCCAGCAGTGAACCCACCCTCAACCTCAAACCCAACGCCAACCTCAGAACCCACCTTTGAACCCAACCCCAAACCCAACCTCAACCCCGACCCCCAGCACTGAACCCAACCTCAACCCCAAACCCCAACCCCAAACTCCATCAGCAAACCCAACCCCACCTTCAATCCCAACCTCAAACCCCAACACTGAACCCAACCCCAACCTCAGAACCCACCTTTGAACCCAACCTCAACCCCAAACCCCAACCCCAAACTCCATCAGCAAACCCCAGTACCGAACCCAACCCCAACTTCAACCCAAACCTCAAACTCCAACACTGTACCCAACCTCAACCCCAGCCCCAAACCCAACCCCAAACCCCAGCACTGAACCCAACCTCAACCCCAACCCCAACCCCAAACCCCAGCACTGAACCCAACCTCAACCTCAACCCCAACCTCAAACCCCAGCGCTGAACTGAACCCCACCCCAACCCCAACCCCAACCCCAAACCCTAGCACTGAACCCAACCCCAACCCCAACCCCAACCCCAACCTTGACCCTAACAATGCCAAACCCCAACCCAGCCCAATGCCAACGTTTGACCCCAGACTCCACCGCAACCCCAAACCCCCACCATAAACCCCGAACTCAACCCCGACCCACGACCCTGAGTGGGGCTGCTGCCCGTGGGGGGGCCGTAATGGGGGGTCCCGCAGTGGGGCTGCGGTTAATGGGGTGTGACGGACACGGCCCTCCTCGTGGCCCCCCCATGGCGCGGGGACCCCCCCCCCCCCTCCCCTTTGTGGGAGATTTTTTCAGCCTAAAAAAACCCAAATCAACGAAACACCAAAAAAGGGAAAACGCGGAGCAGTCCCGGAACGGCCCCGATGTCCCCGAGCCGACCCCATCCCCGACCCCATCCCCGTCCCATTCCCCCCCCCATCACTGCCCCCCCCCCTTTAGGGCCGCTCCATCCCCGCAGGAGGAGCCCCGCGCCCCCCCCGCCCCCCCCCCCGCACATTCCACCACCGGGAGCGCCCGGGAAGGGTCGGAATGCGGCTGTGGGTCCAACGCGGCCCAACCCGGACCCCCCCGTGACCCCCCCCGCCCCGGGACCCCCCCAGGGACCACATTTCAGCCCCACACACGGGGGGGTTCCGTCCCTCCCCGCCCCATTGCTGTGGGGCCGCCGCCAGCGCTCTTGGCCGGGCTGAGCCTTTGGGGTGGGGAAGGAAAAGGGGGGGTGGGGGTGGGGGCACAGCCGTTGCTATGGGGCGGAAAATTGGCGGTGGCCCCCCCCCCCCCCCCACCGCCTCCTACCAACACCGCCAATGTGTGCAGAGGGGGAGGGCCAGGATTCCCCCCCCCCCCCCCCTCCACGGAAGCCCCTCCCCCAAAGGACCCTCCTCTTTATGCAGGGGGACCCGCGGGACCCCCCCACTCTGTGCGGGGGGGGCACCGCCCATGGCGCTGCGCCCGGGGGCTCTCAGCGCTCCCATTGGCACCGGGGGGGGGGGGGGGGGGGTGGTTGCACCATCCCTCTGCCGCTGCTGTGGCATTTTGCAACGCCCCCCCTCCCCCCCCCCACCCACTGGGACCCCTCCGGACCTTCGCCGCCCCCCCCGCCCCCCAATTATTTTCCTTGCCCCCCCCCCCAATCATCCCAATTTGAGGCGCGTTTCCCATCAGCACCCCACTATGCTTTGCCCCCCCCCAGCAGCACTTTTGCTCCGCAGCCCCCACTGCTACCCATTTCGCTGTGCCCCCCCTACTTTGCTTTAACCCCCCCCATTTTGCTGCGCCCATCTATTTTGCTTTGCCCCCCCCCCATCACTCTTAACCCCCCCATCCCATCCCACCATGGCCCTCCAACCTCTCCGTGCTCCCCCATACCTCCCTGTACCCCCCATCTCTCCGTGCCCCCCCATTTCACCTCGACCCACACCTCTCCGTGCCCCCCCCCCCCCCATTTCTCCACACCCCCATCGCTCCCCCCCCCCCCCATACCGCGGCAGACGCGCTGTTTGGCCCCGGACAGAATGCCGGGGGTGTCGATGAGGCTGATGCTCTCCAGCACCTGGTTGGGGAGGTGGGCGCACATGAACCTGTGGGGGGGGGGGGGGGGGGGAGGGGGTGGACACACACGGGGGGGTCACACAGTGCCCGTTAGGACCCCCCCACCTCCCCCCCCTCCGCCTGACTCCGACTTTCCAAAGGCTTTGGCAACGCCAGGGCTGCATTCCTGAGCGCTGCATCATCTCCCCCCCCCTCTGGCAAAGCGGGGGGAGACCCAGTGGGGGGGGGAGGGGGGGGCATACAAGAGTCCCCCCCCCCCAAAAAGCAGAGCCCCAAACCCCCCAATGCGCGGCTGAGGTTTGGTGACGACGTTTGGCCAAAAAGGAGCAAATCG
This sequence comes from Gallus gallus, assembly GCF_016699485.2. Lineage (NCBI taxonomy): Eukaryota > Metazoa > Chordata > Aves > Galliformes > Phasianidae > Gallus > Gallus gallus. The sequence continues at coordinate 231,598 of NC_052569.1, read as the reverse complement.
GGGCACCGCGTCCTGCCCCAAATCCCCCCATTCTTCCCCCAAAATGTGACCTATTTTGGCTCAGTGACCCCCCCAAAAATAATAATAGGTGGGAATAAAGGAGAGGGGACCCCCCCCAAATAAGAAACCCACAGGTGGTTGTAAAGGACTGTCCAGGAATTCCCCACTCAGAACCGTGGGTGGAATTGGGGGTGAGGAGGAACCCGGGGGGCATTTGGGGTCATTTTACCCCAAATCGCCCCATTTTTCCCCAAAACGCGACCCCCGCTTTGGCTGAAAGCGCCCCCACCCCCCAAAAAGGGGAGGGCTGTCGCGGGGGGCAGAGCTGAGGGCCACCAATGCTGCTTTTACGGCAGCAGCACACGAGCCAGGCGGCCATCCTTGGGAGGAACCCCCCGGGGCTGAATTTTGGGCCGAAAAAAAGGCTTTTTTGGCACCCCCCGCCCCCCCCACACACACAGCCCGGCGCTCACCGGTTAAGGAAAGTGTTCCCGAAGGGGTTGAGCTTGCGGAAGGGTTTGTTGGGGTCGACGATGAGCGCGTTGCCCGGCGTGATGCCGGCGGCGTCGCCGTGCATGATGGCCACGAAGGAGTCGGTGGTGGGCTCGGGGCCGACGCGGGCGCCGGGGATGTCCTCCTCCAGCAGGTAGCGGATGAAGGTGGTCTTCCCGGTGGAGTACTGCCCGGCCACCAACACCATGGGCTTGTTGTCGAAGTCGGCGTCCTCCAACGCCGGCGAATGGAAGTCGTGGAAGCGGTAGAACTCCTCCACCGGGAGCAGCTTCTTCTTGTAGAGCTCCTTCAGCCCCGCGGTGACGGTGCGCACCACCTCGGGGCTCTTCTTCTCGTGCCTCCGCATCCAGCTGAACATGGCGCCGCCGTCAGCGCCCGGCCATGGGCCGGGGGGGCTCTGGAGGGGGTCTTCGGTGGGTTCCGGGGGTCTTCGGTGGGTTCCGGGGGTCTTTGTTGGCTTTCGGTGGGTTTTTGGTGGTCTTTGGGGATCTTCGTTGGGTTTTGGTGGTCTTTGGGGTTCCTTGGAGGTCTTTGTTGGGTTCTGGCGGCCTTTGGGGGTCTTCTTTGGGTTCTTGGTGGTCTTTGGGGGTCTTTGGTGGGTTCTTGGGAGTCTTTGGGGTTCCTTGGAGGTCTTTGTTGAGTTTTGGTGGTCTTTAGGGGTCTTCGTTGGGTTTTTGGTGGTCTTTGGGGTTCCTTGAAGGTCTTTGTTGGGTTTTGGTGGCCTTTGGCGGTCTTCGTTGGGTTCTGGGTGGTCTTTGGTGGGTTCTGCTGGTCTTTGGGGGTCTTCGTTGGGTTTTGGCGGTCTTTAGGGGCGTTCGGTGGTCTCTGGGGATGTTCAGTGAGTTTTGGTGATCTTCGGAGGTCTCTGGTGGGTTTTGATGGTGGCCTTTTGGGGCTCTTCGGTGGGTTTTGGTGGTCTTTGTTGGGTTTTGGTGGTCTTTGGAGGCCTTCTGTGTTCCTCGGTGAGCTCTGCTGCCGCTTGGGGTCCTCTGGTGGGTTCTGTTGGTCTCTGTTGAGTTTCTCCGGTGGTCTCCGGGGCTCCTCGGGGGGCTCCGGTGGTCTCTGAGCTGAGACTCGCGGCGGTCGGAGCCCCACTGCTGTCAGTGGGGAAAACGTCTGCTTTCCACCCGAAAAAAGGTGCTTTTCCGCTCCAAAAAGTTAAGACTTCCACCCCACAAAGATCTTTTCTACCCCCCCCCCCCAAAAAAAAGGGAGTTTTCCACCCAGAGGGGTTTTCCGCCCCCCCGAAGGACCCAACTCGGGACGGTTTGGGGGGCGCTGTGGGGGCGGCGCTGCCCACGTTGAGTCCCGGCGGTCCCACGGAGCGACTGAGCGCGGCCGGGAGGCGGCGGGGGAGAAAAGGGCCGGGGGGGGGGGGGGGGAATAAATTACCATAAATTACGGGGGGGGGGGGAGGGGGGGGGATGAAGGCAGAGCCATAAAAGCGGAAAAAAAAGGGGGGGAAAAATAAATAAAATAAAGGTTGCGCTGAGGCGGAGCCGGAGGGGGCGGCGCTGCCTTCCGCACGGCGCCGGACGCGGACCCCCCCCACCCCCCCCCCACTGACCCCCCCTCCCCCCCTCCCCCAACGTCCCACCCAAACACAGCGCTGCCAAAAGGGGCTTCAAAAGAGCGAAAAGTGTGGGATTTAACCCCAAAAGGGGGTCGGGTCGGGTCGGGTCGGGGGGTCGGGGGGGGTTTTGTGGTAAGGACGGGCAGAGCGAGGCGGGCGCAGTTGTTAAAAAGAAGAGCGATTTAATTTACACCGAAGTAGTAAATGTACAGAACTCCTTAAAAAACGGTATGCACAATAAATACGGTACAAAATCGGCGGGGGCTGCGGGGGCGGCGCTGCTCCGTTCCCATCCATGGAGCCGTTTTTCCTCTCTTCTTCTTTTTTTTTTCCTTTTTTTTTTGGCCTTTTTCCCCATTTTGGGGGCTGAGCTCCGGGGGGGGGGGGGGGGGCCGCGGATCTCCCTCCGGATCGGGGGGGGTTCGGGGGGGGGGATGGGGGGGGCGCCGACGCAGAACGGCTTTTTGGGTGGAAAAAGGGCGCTTTCGGGGCTCTCCGTCGGCTCCACGGCTCCATCTCGCAGGACGAGGCGCCGTCCGTCCCGATCCGCGCCTCCTCCTCGCTCGGCAAACGAGAATTAAGACACTAAACGAAAACCAAAGGGTTTAATATACATTTGTTTATATATAGGTACGTATGTATAAAAAAGAAAACGCCGGGAAGCGCCGTCCCTTTTTTCATTATTGCTGCCGCCCCGGGGAGCGCCGCGGGGAGCGGAGCCGAACGGAGCCGAACGGAGCCGAACGGAGCCGAACGGAGCCGAACGGAGCCGGGCCGGGGGGGGGGGGGGGGGGGGCTGCGGGGACAGCCGGGCCCCCACGGCGGGCAGCGAGGAGCGGAGCGGGGCGCGGGACCCCGCGAGGTGCGATTTTGGGGGGGGGTCTTCCTTTTTGGCGAGGAAATCTTCCCGGGGGGAGGCGGGGCGCTTTAAGGCCTCTTTCGGGTGTGGAACGAGGAGAAACGGGGGCGATACGGCGTTTCGGAGCGGTCGGGTGGAGATGGGGCCGCGGGAGGCGAAATCGGGCCGAAAAAAGGCAAAACGGGGCATTAAAAAAGGAGGAGAGGAGGGGGTTTCGGGGCGCGGAGCGGCGCTGCGGCCGTTGGGGCCGCCGGGAACCGCGGAGCTCAGAGCGACCGACGGCGGCCGCCGGGAACAGCGCGGGGAGTTCCCTCGTGGAAAAAGGGGGAAAAGTGGGGAAAAGAGAGGAAAAAAAATACCCCAACAGAAAAAGCAGGGAAAGCAAAGGGGAAAAAAGCGGCGGGCGGAGCCGGCGGTGGGCGCCGCTCCAGGGGAGGAGCGGTGCGGGACGGAGCGCAGCGCAGCGCCGGGGGGGGCGGAACCGCCGGCATCGGTGAAACCCCCCCCCCAAAAAGGCGAAGCGCCGCGCGCCCCCCCCGGGCTGTGACCCCCAACTCCGCGTCCCGGAGCCGTCAGCGCCGCCCCCGGCCGGGCTGCGGGACGGAGGTGGGCTCCGACCCCCCAATTCAGCATCCCAGCGCTGCCGGGGCCGCCCTCGGTCCGCCTGCGGGACGGGGGTGGGCTCCGATCCCCGCATTCGGGGTCTCAGCGCCGTCGGCACCGCCCAAATCCGGGCGCTGAGGCGGAGGGTCCCGGGGCGGTGGGTGGGCGCAGCGCTGCGGCTCCGGGGGCAGCGATGACCCCTCGTGGTGGGGGGGCGCCGCGTTCCGTCCTCCGCACGGCGGCTCCTCCCGTTCCTTCCCTCCATTCCTTTGCCTGCGCGAGCCCCAAATTCCGCCTCTTCCAGGTGGAAACCGCTGGGCAGGGAGGGCGGCCGCGGCCCCACTTCAGTGCTCTGCGAAAAGCCGCGCTCCCCACATCCGGCCTTCCTCCCATTCGGCATCCCCAACTTCGGCACTTCCGGCACTCGGCATTCTCCAAACTCAGCTCTCCCGAACTGAACGTTCTCCAACTTCAGCCTTCCCCAAACCCGACGGCTCTGCGACCCGAAGCTCCTCCGGCCACACTCGGCCTCCTTCACGCCCGGCCTCACTCAGCGCGGCGGCCGCCGTTGTGCGGATCCATTGGGGACGTGCAGCGCGGTGCGCAGACAGACGCACGGACACATCCCTGCCCCGCAGAGCCCCTCCGTGCCGCGGGTGGTGGTGGGGCACAGCCACAGAGGTGGGGCAGCGTTGGCTCTGGCCGTTCTTGCCGTGGTGCGGAGCAGGGAGGAGCAGTAAGGCACGGAGGGAACGCGCCGACCCTCCCCGAGGAAAGCCGTCCTCGTCCCGGCATTGGGAACGGCTCCGTGTGAAGAGCACGGAACGCTTCCCCGGAACCCTCCTGGCGCCTTCGGTGCGGTTCAGCCGCGGTGCTCCGCGCGGAGCCGATCCTTCCAGCGCCGCGGGGCTCCGAGCACACAACGGGGGGCGGGGGGATCCCCTCAGCCCGGCGGGGTCCCCTCCTCTCTCTGCTTCTGGTTGCCGTGAACTTCCGCTGCAGCCGTCGGCGTCGGGGTCTCACCGCGCTCCGCCCGCTCGGGGGGCTCCGCCGGCCCGCAGGGGTGGGAAATAACTTAAAGAAGGAAGAAGAAGAAGCGGCGCCTCCGCGGCGACGGCGGCAGAGTCCTCTTTGGCCTCCCACGGCTCTGACTCGCGCCCTGCTCCGCGCTGAGGACGGCCGGGGCGGGGGAAGAGAACAGAGACCGATCGGGTATTCGTAATCAGCGACTTGTTACGGGGTTCTAATTACACAGCCAACAACACCTACAGGCCCCGCTGCTCCGCCCGGCGCTGCGTGCGCCCCACGGAACCCCCCGACGCCCGCGGGGCCGAGCGCTGCGGGACCCCCCCCCGCCTTCCCCACTCCTCGGCCCGTCGTTCGGCTCCGTGTGGTTCGCTGTTATCTGTTCAACGTCCTCGCGCCAAGGCCGCCGTTGTGATTGGGGGCAAGGTAGGCGTCCGTGCGGTGGACGGGCGAGGAGAAGGGCGAGGAGGAGGAGTTGTAGGACGAGGAGGGGGTGCGGACGTTCTGGCCGCCAGTCTGAGGTTGCTGCAGGTTGAGGATGCTGTCGATGGCGCTCTGGAGGTGCTCGTTGAGCGAGTCGTCCTGCGGGCTGTCGCTGGAGAAGCTGGCGTTGTCCACCTCGAAGGACTCGGACTTCCTGCGCTTGGTGGGCGGCAGCGGCACCTCCCAGGTGAGCTCGGCGCCGGGGCCGTGGTCGGGGGGCTCCGTTTTGATCATGCCGTGGTAGAACTCCTCCTCCACTTCCGCCAGCTCCTTCATAAGGCCACTGCTGGGGTCGTCGCTCTTCTGCGGGACGGGGCTGCCGTGCAGCACCAGCGGGCGCGCGTCGCCGCGGCCGAAGAAGAGCAGCTTGGAGCTCTCCTCCGCACGGCCCTTGTCGGCCGCGGCGCCCTCGGGGCCCTTATGGGTCCCGTCCTCCTGCTTGAGCGGCGCTTTGTCGGCCCTGGCGGCGCCGCTGCCTTTGTCGGTGGGCTTCTCGGCCACGAAGGCGTCCACGTTCTCCCGGTACGTCTTGCGGAGGGGGAGGCGGCAGAAGCTGACGGCCGCTTTCTTCTCCGGCGGCGCGGCGGAGCCGTGCTCCAGCGTCCCGTTCATCTGCCCGGCGGCCGGGTGCTGCTCGGCGGCTTTGATCACCCTGCAGACGGGCGGCGGTTGGTGGACGGGGTCCAGCGCGGTGTTGTGGACCACCTTGCTGAGCCCGGCCTCCTGCTTGATCTTCAGCTTGAGGCCGATGCGGCTGCGCGCCTCGTACGTCTTGATGGGCGGCTTGCTGCGCGACGGCAGCGCGTCGTCGTCGCCGTCCAGGCTCGGCGAGGCTTTGGCCCACGTCACCGACGGGGATCCGCCGCTGTGTTTGATCACCAGCTTGGTGGGGTTGATGGCCGTGGCCGTCTGCACCGCTGCAGCCTTCGAGCCGTCGGCTGCGGGCGCGAGGCCGGAGGACGAGGAGGAGGAGGATGAGGAGGGCTGCGCTGCCGCCAAGGAGAGGCTCTGGGAGCGGGACGACGACGAGACGTACTCATCTGGAGGGGAAACACGGCATGGGTGTCAGCCTGAGTCCTCCAGGACCAACAGGAGTCCTCCAGGGCACCCGGCAAGACAACTGCAGGCTCAGGGAGCACCCTGGGGTCTCCTGGAGTTCGGCGAGGGGTCCCCTCCAGGGCACCCTGAGGCGCAGCTACAGCTCCATGAGCGCTCTGCAGGACAGTGGGGGTCCTCACTGTCCTGGAGGGCACCCTGGGGAGCCTCTAGGAGACCTTACAGCTCAACTCTGAGCTCCAGGAACACACTGCGGGGCCCCACAGGACACTGGGAGTCCTGGGAAGCCTCCGCGGCACCCCAGAGGACGACCAGAAGCACAGGGATCACTCTGGAGTGCCCTACGGAACACCTGTGGGTCTTGGGAGGCCTCCAGGGCCACTGGGACACCTCTAGGGCACCCTGGAGCAAACTGGGGAGCTCAGGGAGCGCTCTGGGTGATCCTACAGTTCACTGGGAGGCCCTGGGGCCTTACAGGGCACACTGGGACGCCTCCAGGGCACTCCAGAGCACAGCTATAAGCTCGGGGAGCATTCTGGAGCACCCTACAGGACACTGGGGGGGTCACGGGAGCCCTCCGGGGCACCCCAAAGCACACGAAGTTGCTCAGGGAGTCCCACGGAAAGAAGCAGTGGCAGAGCCGTGGTGGGAGCCCTCACTTCTGCAGCTAACAGCCTCAGCACTCGGGGGTCTTTTAGCACCTCCTGTAAGGCGTTTTGCCCATCTGCCTGCTTGTGCTGGGGTTACTTTCTGCCTCCTGGCCAGCTGCTGTTTCTCAGTCCCTCCTCCCTGTGGGAACGGTCCTTCCTTCCACTTCTGATGAAGTTTATCCCTTAACGAGCTCGCCCTGGGGATACGCAGTGACTGAACACATACCTAAATAAAGAATCTCCAGGGCAGCCAGGAACAACAAGCAATTTGTCAGGGCCTGAACGCTGCACTTTGTTTAAAGCTTCGGGCTGCAGCCCCACAACGGGGAGGGACTGACAGCTACAGCCCCGCGAAGGGGAAGGGACGGACTGACGCTGCCCTGAGCGCCGTGGGGCCTCTGAGGAGGAGCACAGCGTGAAGGCACGCAGTTATAAAGGCGCAGAGAGAAAGGAGAGCACTGCCCACCTGGCTTCTCCTTCGCCAGCTGCTTGTCAAGCGCCAGCATGGTCTTCTCCTCCTGGATGAACATGCGGTCGATCATCACCATCTCCGCAGAAGGGCTGACTCTCTGCAGGGCAGGAACACGAGGAGGAAGAGGGGAGGGCAGGGAGGAAGAAGGGCTCGTTAGAGGACAGGACTGGGGCAGCACGGCGCCTTCTTTACGTGGGCTGTAAGGTTAGCATCGCCCTCCCCGAGTTCTCTGGGCAGCCTGGTCTGATGGTTGGCGACCCTGCACGTAGCAGGGGGGTTGAAACTCGATGATCACTGCGGTCCTTTTCAGCCCAGGCCATCCTACGGTTCTACGATTCTCCCCATCCCGCTCAAAGAGAGCTCAGAGCGCAGCCGCCTTCCGCTGAGCTCACGGCGCGATAAGCATCAGCTACGTGCGGAGCCCGAGCTGCAGGGGCAGGAAAGCCCTTCCTGCCTTTGTCAGCACAGAGTGGCTGATCTCCCCGTGGCCCCGCAGACCCCGCAGGGTGGGGGTCCACGTGCCGTGGGCCCAGTGGTGCGTGCGGAGGACGCCGAGCGCCAGCCTTACCCGGGACTCCTCGAGGAGCAGCAGGCGGTATTTGTTCAGCATCGCTTGCGTGCGCTTCAGCAGCTGCGTGGACACCACTTCAAACTCCTCATCCACTGCGAGGGGAGCAGAAGGAGAAGGGAGAGTCTGGGGGGGTTCTGGGGCAGCCGGAGTGGCGCTTTGCACACACGTTGGGGGGGAAGGGGGGGAGGGTTGGGGGCTCCGTGGGGTGGGGTTTTGGGAAACCCATTCTGACAAAAGGATTCCCGGTCATTCTTAAGTGCTGTGAGACCCCCGGGGGTCGTTAAGAGCCACACCGACAGCTCAGGGCTGTGCTGCAGTGGTTTCTCAAAGCACTGAAACGTCTTTAATGGAGCGTTGGGAAACTTCAGGTCAGAATCCCTGGCAAACCTCGAGTGCCGCCCTGGGAATTTGTGTTTTTCTGCAGCGAAGGCACAGAGAGTTTCTCCTTTTTTAGTACTGAAAAAAACACGCTGTCTTTTTCCCCCCTCTTTTTTTTAAGTAAAGCTGTGCCTGCTCTGCTGGCAGCGCCACGGCACCACGGCGAGGCAGAGCCTGCAGCCCTCACCCTTCCTGTAGTCCTGGGCGGAGGGCAGCATCCCCTGGTAGACGTGGTAGGGCAGCAGCCTCTGTAAGGCGTCCTCGAAGGAGTGGAAGGAGGTCTTGTAGTCGGGATGCAGCACTGCCCCCTGATGTTTGTGCAGCTGCTCCAAGAAGCTGCAAGAGAGGAAAAGCACGGAGCTGCCGCGGAGCTCAGCGTGCGCTGCATGGGTGGAATCCCCACTTTCCCCACTGAAATGGGACCAGGCCACCATCTGTGCTCGGGACGGGAAAGAGCCGCGGAAGGACTGTGGAGGAAAGCCCCCAGGAGGAGCGCCCTTTGACGCTGCCAGACGGTGCAGAACAGCACTACGCCTCCCGGGGAGAGGCAGCAACGTGCAGACCCTCAGCTGAGCGCTCCCCGGGCACAGCTTCACCCAAACCCCCCACGGTGCCCCACTGCACGCGGCCGTCCCACTGTGCTGTAATGCTTTGCCCCCCCCCCACAGCCCCCAGAGCTGCCACACTCACCAGGCCTCTTTGCTGGGCTGTAGTGTGGGAGTTTTCTTCAGGCTCCCCAGCTTGCTGTCATACTTGGGGGAAAGAGAGAAGAGAGGTGAGAGCAGAGGTGAGAGCAGCTGTGTGGGTGAACACGTCTGTGCTAAGGGGAGTTCTGCCTCTTTGAGGGCATTAAGAGCACAGAGCTGTGAAGGCTGGAGGTGCTCTACACAGACGGGGAACGGGTTCAATTGCTTTACAACTGGGGAAACGAGCAAAGGGAGAAAGCAAATATTGTCAGGGGTTGTAAGGGAGGAGAAACACTTCTGCTCGCCCGGAGCGGAGCGGTGTTGGGGTGGACACTCATTTCCACGTGAGCTCACCAGCTGCTGGCTCTGCACCGAGGGCACGAGCTGCGACAGTCCCTTCCCTACCACCTGGATCTGCAGCGGCCCCTTCCCCAGGTTCAGGCCCGAGACGGAGCTGATCACCCCCGGTTTGGTCTGCGGGAAGCACAGGGAGAGCGTCGGCGTTTGGAATCCCAGCAAGAACTCGAGGAGCTTTGGTTAAGTAATTAATTAATTCACCCACAGAGAAAAGAGCAAAGCTCCCCTCCCCAGAAGTTCTGTTAACATCACAGGGAATGGTTTTAGTTGTGAGAAACGCGTGCGGGGAGGAAAGATGTTTGGGGGAATTAATTCCTCCTTTTCTGGAAGCAAAGGAAGCAAAGCGCGGCGCTGCCACGGGCGGATCTGACCGCCCTCCAACCTCCCATTGGGACGGAAGGCTGTGGCCACCCCCCTCTCACCTGCACCGGCTGCGGCATCGCCAGGGTCGCTCCCGGCTTCCCCGTGGCCGTGGGCCCCTTCCCGGCAGCGATGGGCGCAGTGGCGCTGGAGAAGGGTTTGCTGTCGGAGGGAGGGGGGGCGGTGCCACCTGCGGACACAGAGCGCTGCGTTGGGGCCCAGCTGAGTCCCGATGGACGGAGGTTTACCCAGTGATGCTCAGCTGGCAGCGAGCGAAATGCTAAATCCTGTTGTGCCCCCCCCAGAGGTGGTCACTGCTCTTTGTTTTCAAAGCACATCGAAAGGCGCAGCCTTACTTTGCCCAGCACTGAGACTGGCTTCGTTATCTGACCGCGAGGAGACTCCAAAGTGCAGCTCGTGCTTCTATCTCAACTCAACCCAACCAATTCATCCCCACCCAACCCAATCCATCTCCAACCAACTCAAAGCCAACTCAACCCATCCCAACCCAATCCATCTCCAACCAACCCAACCAACTCAACCCAACCCAACTCATCCCCACTCAACCCAACCCATCCCCACCCAACTCAACCAACCCAACACATCTCAACCCACTTCAACCCAACCAACTCAACCCAACCCAACTCATCCCCACTCAACTCAACCAACCCAACTAACCCAACCCAACCCAGCCAACTCAATCCATCCCCAACCGACCCAACCCAACCAGCTCATCCCCACTCAACCCAACCCAACCCAGCCCAACCCAATTCATCCCCACCCCGACCCCCACATCGCCACTCAACTCAACTGACCCAATACAGCTCAACCCAATCCAACTCATCCTCACTCAACCCTACCCAACCGACCCAACTCATGCGCCTACACAGAGCAGCTGGCAGAAGCATGCCTTGCTCTACTATCCAGACACAACAAATAAACCCACAGTGGCATAGGAGGCAAGAGCAGTGACACGTCTACAAACTCACACCGCTCTCACACTCCTACAAACACAAGTATGAGCGAGCTGTGTGGTTCTACCACCCAGAACCCCGCCTTGGTGGCAGCCGCAGAACGTTGGCTCTGTGGCTGCTCAACAGCTCACTGAATTCGGCTTTCAGGGAGCAAGGTGAAGGTGGGTGCAAAACCCCTGCAGCACGCCCCGTCCCAAACAAAACGGCCCCAACTTCCCCCTGGCACAGACCTGCACTGGAGGGCGGCCCGGCGGTGGGCGCGTGGCTGTGCGCGGGGGTCGGCGTCGCCGTCACCGTCACCGGCTGCCCCTGGCTGCTGACCAGGACGGAGGAGGACTGGCTGCTGAACTGGCTCAGCGCTGGGGAGGCCTGGCTGGTGGGAGTCTGCTGCTTTGTCTGCAGGATGATCCCCTGTGGCACCTGCGTGGGACGAGAGGCAGAAGGTGAACGCTGTGCCCCCAAACCGCCCTTCTCAGCCGGCGTGCCTCAGTTCTGCTCCGCGCCGACGCCGAGGAGAGGAGCACAGCTCTCATTCCCTGCTGTGTGCTCAGAGCTCAGCGCTAAGACAGGGCACAAAAGGAGTGAGATTGGTGCTGGCTGAGCACGCGCCCTCCAGACCCGCTGCGGCCGAGAGCCCACGCGAACCGGGCGCCTGGAGGGGAGTTCCTCTTAATGAATCTGCAATTAAACGCACCACGCTCAAGAGCTGTCCCTTTCACTCCATTTCTTTCCCCCCCTCCCAGGTCGGGTGTTCCTCCATGCTGGACGTTCAAGCTTGTTTTTCCCAGGCAAGCACTACCGAAGCCCCAGCACCGCGGAGGGCAAACGGCCCCACTGCTCCCAAAGCGCCACCAAGTCCCACGAGGACTGGAATGGCACGCTGTGGGGCACAGCAGCTCTTGGGGACAAGTTAATCTGTCACCGCAGCACCTCCTCTTAATTAAAAGCCACTAATGCCTCATTTCCCAGGCAGATCCTCTCCTGCGAGCGCTGAACGCGATGGTGCGCATGAGGTTCTGCACAGCGTGGTGCCGGGGGACGCAATCAGCAGCACAAATGCACTCACGGGGTGAGGCTGCAGGGCTGCGTTATGCCTCGCAATGGGCACAGCCCCACAGCACCAGCGGCCCACAGGGCCAGTGACCCACAGCAGCTGAGCCAGCTGCTCGGCTTTGGAGGCCACTGCGGGGAGGAAGCGGGCGGGCTTGGGTTTGGTTTGGGATTGTGTTTGGTGTGGGTTTGGCTTAGGGTTGGGTTTGAGCTCAGGTTTGGGGCCGTTCTGGGTTCAGTTTGGGTTTTCGGGGTGTTCGGGTATGGTTTGGCTTCAGATTTCTTTTGAGTTCGGACGGTTTTGGCTTCAGGTCCTGCTCTGGGTTTGGGTTCTGCATGGGGCCCCACCGCTGCCCTACACCGAGCGGAACGACGACCCCGGCCCTCGATGGCACTCAGTTACCTGCTGGAACCTGTCCAGAATTTGCTTCTGCTGAGGAGCGGGATTTGGGATTGCTGAGAGGGGTTGGAATTGGCCCGGGACCATCTGAAAGCTCCTCTGCTGCTCTGCGGTTAGGTGGAGGGCCGGGGCTGGGGGCCCCTGGGGGGGGAACTGCAGCTGGAAGTGGGGCGAGTGGGGGTCTGGGGAGGGCGCGGGGGGAGGGCGGGAGGGCGGGCGCAGGGGGACGTGCGGGGAGGCCGAGAGCTGCCCGGGGACGCCGAAGACGCCGGGAGCCTGCGGGGTGCAGGAGCGGGCGGGGGGCTCTGAGGGGGCACGGGGTTGGGATGGGGGGCGCGAATGGGGCCGGGAGGGGGGGGCGGGAGAGGGGCTGGGGCTGCGAGGGGGGGCGGGAGGGGAGCGGGGACGGCGGGGGGGGGAGGTGGGCGGCCGGGAGCTGCGGGCTCTCCCCCAGGGGAGGATGAGGTAGCGAAGGGGACGGGGAGGCTCCAGGGAGCTGCTGCTGCCCTGCGGGTAACTGCAACAGAGAAGGAAAGAGGCAGAGGTTAGTCGGAGCGCCGGGCCTGCGCTGCGCCCGCTGTCGTTACGGCCGTGTTAACGAGGCTGGAGCGCTCAGCATCTCATCCCACTGAGTTATGGGGCAGAAGGAACGGGAGGAAGGGGGTGAGGAAGGGGATGGGGGGGGGGGGGGGAGGAACACAGCGAGTGAGCGGCAATGGAGGAAAGCATTAGTGGGAGCTCGGGGGCAGCGAGAGGCAGAGGGGGGGGGTCCAGGTGGGGACCAACGGATGGATGGGGGGACAGGAGGAGCCCCGCGCCCCAAGGTTTGGGTCAGATCCTCCATCTCAGGTCCTCCTGCTCCTATCTGCGCACGGCTCTGTCCCACAGAGCTCACCACGAGGAGGAGCTCCAACAGGAACGGGGCAGAATCAAGCACTTTGGGGGGCTCCTTGCAGCCCCCCTTCCCCCTCCCCCCCCGGGTTTAGGGCTGCAGGTTCCTGCTGCAACGTTTGCTTTCTGTGCAGCCCCTGAGGTTGGCTGGGCCGCCCCATCCTGTCCCACGGCCACTCCGCAGGAACGTCACCCAATTCCACCAAACCAAACGCAGAACTACCCGTGGCCACGCGCTCTGAGTTGGGTCCCCAAACAACGGCTCTGCTGGGCACAACCTCGGCCGTGGTGGGAGGGGACTGCCAAGCCCAAACCAAATCCACCTACAAACCAAACCCTGCAGACACCGCCACCGCCGCTCAGAGCACAGACGTGCAAAGGAGAACGCGGCAGCGTCCCCAGCCGGGGCAGAAGGAGCTCAGCGACTTCCTTCCACAGCCCCGGGGCGTTGGCAGTGATGGATCCAGACCCACCTCTACCAAAGAGTGCCACCAAACCACCCGGAGCGGCCCAAACCCGGCACCGAAAGGCAGCAGAACCACGGGCTGTGCCGGCCGCGTGCTGCCGCACTGCCCCAACATGGGGAGGGGCTGTGCTCGTGTCATCGGGACTGTGCTCGTGTCATCGGGGCCGTGCCCATGTCATCGGGGCTGCAACGCCGCCCCGTCAGCCCCGAGCAAACGACGGGGACCCCCCCCGGGCTGAGCCGCAGTCGGAACTCCAGGAGGAGCCGCTGCTGTCCCCGCGGCGCCACGTGCAGCGCTGCCACCTCCCAGCGGGGCTGAGGCTGGGAAGGAGCACTCGGGGCGCACGGAGGCTCGGGGCGCTCCTCGCCCTCCCGCACAGCAGCGGAGCGCCGCGGGCTGTACTCGCCTGCTGCAGGAACATCTGCATGGAGTCCTGGTTGATGACGGCCCCGGCGGCCGCTTGGCCCAGGATGATCTTCTCGGGGCTGGCGGCCAAGCCGGGGCTGGGCTGGGAGGCGGCGGGCAGCGGGGCGGGCGGCGGGGCGGGCGGCGGGGGCTGAACGCTGAGCTGCAGCGGGGCGGGCGCGGCGGGCGGCGCGGCGGGGGGTTGGATGGCCAGGATGGACGCGGGCGGATCGGCGGCGGCGGCGGGGAGGAGGCCGGCGGTCGGGGCGGGCTGCGGGGGGAGGAGGCCGGGGCTCTGGCTGCTGCCCGAGGGCTGGATGCTGACGGCCTGGCCCAGGTTGTCGGCGGCGTTGAGCATGGCCACCTGGCTGGGCAGCGTCACCCCCTGGATCACCGTCTGCCCCGTCTGGCCGATGGCGGCGGCGGCGGCGCCGGGCAGCGGAGCGGCCACCGAGGGCTGGCTCTGCGTGGTGAGGCTGCCGGCCAGCGACACCGGCATCTGGAAGAGCGCCGGCTGCCCCACCTGGCCGGGCTGCAGCTGGATGGGCGCCGAGAGGATGTGGGCCGTGCCGTGGGCGTTCTGCGAGGCGAGCACCGGGCCCAGGTTGAGCTGCCCGGCGATGTTCTGGTTGGTGAGGATCTGCGCCGGCAGCGCCTGGTTGGCGATCAGCTGCCCGCCGGGGCCCTGGCTGGTGATGATGTGCGCCTGGCCGCCGCCGTGCGACGCCGCCAGGATCTGCCCGCCCACGTTGGCCGGCAGCGCCGAGAGCTGCTGCGGGATCTGCACGGCCGGGGCGCCCGCCAGCTGCCCGGGCAGCAGGAACTGGTTCTGGCCCTGCAGCATGGCCTGCGGCACGTGCTGCGCCGGGATGACGATGCTGCTGCCCTGGTTCAGCAGGTGCACGCTCATGGGCTTGCTGAGCGCCTGCTGCTGCGGCGGGGGCTGCTTGAAGACGTTGGCCGGGAGGCCCTGCGGGAAGCCCGACAGCACCACGTTCTGAGCCGGCTTGCCGGCCATGAAGGTGAGGTTCTGCTGCGCCTTCTGCTGCTGCAGGGCGGCCTCGTTCTGGATGGTGAGCGTGGCGTTGTTGGAGCCGAAGGGCTTGGGGGTGATCTGGTAGAGCTTCTGCTGGAGGACGCCGGCGGGCTTGGGCTGGATGGGGGTGGGCGTGCGGTGGATGATGACGTTCTGCGCCTGCACCAGGGGGCTGCTGAGGTTGGAGGTGACGGTGAGCGGCTGCGAGCCCTGCGCCCCCGACACGCCGCCGAACACCGAGCTGCCGTTCAGGGTGGTGGTGGCCACGGCCGGGAGGTTCTTCTGGATGACCAACCCGGCGCCCTGCGGGGACACGCCGGCCGAGGTCAGGGCGACCTGCTGCTGCTCAGGGGCCGTCTGCGTGATGTAGCTGCCCACGGGCACCGTGGCCACCTGGGAGGGCTGCACCTGCTTGGCGATGATCTGCTGCGCCGGCTGGTTGATGGCCATCACCTGCTGCCCCACCACCTGGATGGGGCCGATGCCCAGCGCGCCGCCGGGGCTGCCGTTGGGCAGGCCCTGCAGGTTGGAGATGGGCTGGATGGTGACGTTGCCCAGGCCCACCTGCTGCAGGAAGGGCTGCACGCTGATGGCTTTGTTGACCACGTCCGCCCCCACCGACTGCTGCACCAGGGCCTGGTGGGTGAGCACGGCGGGCTGCTGCAAACCGATCAGGTCGGCGCCGCCGGAGAAGATCTGCGGAGCGCCGTCGGAGGCCGCCTGCACCACGGGCTGCAGCGTGGGCAGCTGGAAGGAGCCCAGGTCCAGCTCGGCCTCGGCCTCCAGAGTCTGCTCGGTGATGTTGGCCTCCTGCAGGCTCTGCTGCAGGATGTCGCAGGGCTGCTCCGAGCTGGGCAGGTTGGCCCCGCCGCCCGCCGGGGAGCCCAGGATGTCATCCTCCAGGAAGTCGAGGTCCACGCTGGCGCTGGGTTGGCTCTGCTCGGCCGTCAGGTGGTTGCCGGAGGACTCCTGGACGTGCAGCTGTGAGGGGGGGAAGGGGGGAGGAAGAGGAAGGCGCTGAGCTGTGGGGTGCCGGGTCTGCTCCGCTCCGCGCCCGCCGGGCTCTGTGCTGAGCAGCAGCACGGGGCACCGAAGGGCAGGGAGGAACCTGGGAGGGATTTGCTGACGTGAAGAAGTAAAGCGTGGCAGGAATGGGAAAGGAGAATGCGGAGGGAAAGGGACGGTGGAGCTCCCAGCTCCCCCAGGCAGAACCTGGGCAGGAGGAGGAGCACTCAAGCAGCAGACGGGGCAGCTGTGAGGGCAGCGCTCCATCCCGGCCCCATGGGTGGGCAGTAAAGGAGCATTCTGACCCCAGAAATGGTCACCCTGAGCTGAGCAGCTCCGCAGCACCGCCTGCCCCACGGCCCCGAAACACAGAGCATGGGGGGGGACAGCGGGGGATGGAGAGCAGTGCTGGGGTGGGAAATCCCTGCAACCCTCCTGCAGCTGTCAGTGCACCTGGAAAGGGGTGGGAAAGGGGCTGGGAAATGAGTGTGGGGGAAAATAAATAAAGAGGGGTGGGGGGGAAGGAGGAGGAAAGGAGGATGAAAGGGGAGGAAGTGTAAAAAAGAAACGAAGGCAAAAAAAGACAAAAAAGGACCAAAAAATGACAAAAAATGGACAAAAAATGGATGGAAAAAAAACTAAAAAAGGATAAAAAAAAAAGGATTAAAAAAAAAAGGATGAAAAAAGAACAACAACAAAAAAAACCCAAAAAGGACCAAAAAAAGAGGCTAAAAACCCCAAAGTGAAGGTTTCTGTGCACGATCCCCCGGGCCGAAGCGAACAGATACGTACCCCAGCGCCTTCAAAAAAGGCACTGGCTGCATCTCCTGTGCTGTCCAGGAGATCATCACTGTCAATCTGTAATTAAAGAGACCTCGTTTACTTCCTTTCTGCGCCGTTGATTAAAAAAAATAATAGAAAAATCAGGATATAAAAAGAGAAAAACCAACATTTGGGCGGGAGGGGAGAGGGTCGGTTGGAGGTCCCCCGTTTTGTGGCAAAAAAAAAGAAAAAAAGGTTAAAAAAAAAAGAAAAAAGGGAAAAAAAAAGCACCCTGGAAATGGGACGGGCGCTGAGTGGGGGCTGCTGGACGGGACAGCAATTAGCTGTGATTAATTAGCTGCAATTAGCGGGTGGATCTCAGGTTGGGGGGGGGTTGGGGTGGAGGAACGGTTGCTCACCTTTTCGGATCCATGCAGGAAATCGTTGAGGGCCTGAGGGTCACTGCAAGGCAACAGCGGGGTCAGCGAGCAGCAATCAGTGCCTTAACCGAGCTGCCCCATCCCTCAGCCCGTGTGGGGCTGCGGGGTTGTGGAGTTGTGGGGCTGGGGGGCTGTGGGGCTGTGGGGTTACTCACCAGATGACATCTAGCAGGCACCGGCCGTCCTCATCGTCCATGTCAACTGCAAAGAGGGGAGACAGCGGTCAGCACTGCGGGCAGCCGGGGGGAAACGCGGCTCTGGGGACACCAATGGTGGAGGAACGGCCCCAAAACAACATCGGGGGGGATGGGGGGGATGGGGCTGTGGGGGGGATGGGGCTGTGGGGGGGATGGGGCTGTGGGGGGGATGGGGCTGCGGGGGGGATGGGGCTGCGGGGGGGATGGCCCCGCCCTGCTCTGCAGAGCCCCTCTGATGGGGGGCTGAGGGTGGGGGTTGGAGGGTTCTCCTTTTGCACGCTCAGATCCGCTCTGTGGATGGGAGGGGTCACATTGGGACGTGTGGGGTGACTGACAGGAAAGGGGGGGGGTGTGGGGTGACGGATGAGGGGACAGACAGAGGGGACGGGGTGACATGTGGGGGACACACGGGGTGACACGCAGCGGGGGATGAGGTGCCACACCGTGACACGTGGGGTGGCACACAGCAGGAGAGGGGGTGACACACGCTGGGAATGGGGGTGTCACACAGACACACGTGGGGTGACACACAGGGTGACGTGGGGTGACACGCAGTGTGGGGTGAGGTGACCCACGGGGTGACACACAGCGCACGGACAGACAGACGGGGTGACAAATGGGGGACACACGGGATGGGGCGGCACACACACACACAGGGGGTGACGGCGCAGGATGGGGGTCACACACGGGGTGACACAGGTGACGGGGCGGGATGGGCTGACGTGTAGGGTGACACATGGGGGGACGTACAGCCGGGGGTGACACACGGGGTGACATGTGGGGTGACACAGAGCTGGGGGTGACATGTGGGGTGACACATGAAGTGACATGTGGGGTGACATACAGCTGGGGGTGACACACAGGGTGACATGTGGGGTGACATACAGCTGGGGGTGACACATGAAGTGACACGTGGGGTGACATAGAGCCAGAAGTGACATGTGGGGTGACACACAGGGTGACATGTGGGGTGACACAGAGCCAGACGTGACACGTGGGGTGACACAGAGGGTGACACAGTGGGGTGACACAGAGCCAGAGGTGACACACAGGGTGACATGTGGGGTCACACAGAGCTGGGGTTAAATGTGGGGTGACACAGAGCTGGGGGTGACACATGAAGTGACATGTGGGGTGACATACAGCTGGGGGTGACACGCAGGGTGACATGTGGGGTGACACGGAGCTGGGGGCTGGGGTGACACACGGGTGACACAGGAGGTGACACACAGCTGGAGATGACCCAGGAGGTGACATGTGGGGTGACACACAGACAGAGGTGCCACACGGGGTGCCCCGCGGTGCCGCAGGGCAGAGCGGGGGGCAGTCGATGCCCCTTTGGTTTGAAGTGGGGGGGCTGTGGGGAAGCGCTTTGTTATGTGGGGGGGGAACGGAGCGGGGGGGGTTCTGCACGGGGTGGGGATGGGAGCGGAGTGGGGCAGAGCGCAGCTCCAGACCCACAGCTGTGCACAGCTCCAGACCCACAGCCCCACAGCTCTGAGCAGCACTGAGATCCAAGGACCCACAGCTGTGTGCAGCTCCTCGACCCACAGCCCCACAGCTTCTGGACCCGCAGCTCCGTGTGCAGCTCCTCGACCCACAGCTCCTCGACCCACAGCCCCACAGCTCCTGGACCCACCGCCCCACAGCCCATCCCGGGACAGCCCTGAAGATGCTCCAACAACTCCCATCCACACCAACCGCCACCAGCAGAGCTCAGCGCTCCCACTTCCAGCCGTCGCAGCCCCACACGTCCCCTCGTGGGCCCCACAACCACAGCCGAGAGGGGCCGGCGCTCCATGGGCATCGCGGGGTCCCGGCCCCACAGCGCACCCACGGCCCCACAGCGCACCCACGGCCCCACACGGCCCTGCCCTGCCCTGCCCTTTTGGTCACAGTGAGGGCACATGGGGGGCTGGGAGGGGCTGAACCCACCTGGGGGTCCCAACAGCCGAGCAGCGCAGCAGCACAGAGCGAAGGGCCCCATAGGGCGGCACAACGCTGGGACCACCGAAGTGGGGCTGGGAGCGCAGCACCGGGAGCTGCATTCGGAACCAGAACCGACACCGGGAGCCGACACCGGGAGCCCTCGCTCACAGCCGGGACCGGGCCTCCAGCGCCCCTTAATCAGAACCAGGACTGCAGGCCCGCCTCGCTCACAGCCAGGACGTGGCAGCGGGACCACAGCTCTGGGACACCTCGGAACCAGGAGCAGAACCGGGTCCAAGGCTCCTTCGCTCTGAACCAGGACCGCAGCACCCGGCCTCCCTCGCTCACAGCCAGGACTGGGGTGCCAGGAGCCCTCAGAACCAGGATCCGGGCTCCAGGAGCCCTCACTTGGAACCCGGGCAGCAGCACCAGGCCTCCCTCCCTCACAACCAGGACCACGGCTCAAAGACCCCTCACTCAGAACCAGGACCAGAGCACCGGGACCACAGCTCTGGGACCCCTCAGAACCAGGACGGGGCTCCAGGACCCCTTGCATACAACCAGGACTGGGGCACTGGGATCACAGCTCCGGGACCACTCAAAACCAGGGCAGCAGCACCAGGCCTCCCTCACTCAGAACCAGGACCAGAGCAACGGGACCACAGCTCTGGGACCCCTCAGAACCAGGATGGGCCTCCATGCCTCCCTCATGCAGAACCAGGACCGCAGTACCAGGCCTCTGTCACTCAGAACCGGGGTTCTAGGACACCTCAATCAGAACCAGGACCCGGGCACTGGGACCACAGCTCTGAGACCACTCAGAACCACAATCTGAGCTTCAGGATCCCTCATTCAGAACCAGGATCTGGGCTCCGGGACCCCTCGCTTACAACCAGGACCCGGGCACTGGGATCACAGCTCCGGGACCACTCAGAACCAGGATCTGGGCTCCAGAAGCCCTCACTCGGAACCAGGACAGCAGCACCAGGCCTCTGTCACTCAGAACCATGGTTCTAGGACCCCTCACTCAGAACCAGGACCCGGGCACTGGGACCACAGCTCCGGGACCTCTCAGAACCAGGACGGGGCTCCATGCCTCCCTCACACAGAACCGGGACCACAGTACCAGGCCTCTGTCACTCAGAACCGGGGTTCTAGGACCCCTCAATCAGAACCAGGACCTGGGCAACGGGACCACAGCTCCGGGACCTCTCAGAACCAGGACAGCAGCACCAGGCCTCCCTTACTCAGAACCAGGACCAGAGCAACGGGACCACAGCTCCGGGACCCCTCAGAACCACAATCTGAGCTCCAGGATCCCTCATTCAGAACCAGGATCTGGGCTCCGGGACCCCTCGCTTACAACCAGGACCCGGGCACTGGGATCACAGCTCCGGGACCACTCAGAACCAGGACGGGGCTCCATGCCTCCCTCACGCAGAACCAGGACCGCAGTACCAGGCCTCTGTCACTCAGAACCGGGGTTCTAGGACACCTCAATCAGAACCAGGACCTGGGCACCGGGACCACAGCTCTGGGACCCCTCAGAACCAGGATCTGGGCTCCAGGACCCCTTGCATACAACCAGGACTGGGGCACTGGGATCACAGCTCCGGGACCACTCAAAACCAGGGCAGCAGCACCAGGCCTCCCTCACTCAGAACCAGGACCAGAGCAACGGGACCACAGCTCTGGGACCCCTCAGAACCAGGATGGGCCTCCATGCCTCCCTCATGCAGAACCAGGACCGCAGTACCAGGCCTCTGTCACTCAGAACCGGGGTTCTAGGACACCTCAATCAGAACCAGGACCCGGGCACTGGGACCACAGCTCTGAGACCACTCAGAACCACAATCTGAGCTTCAGGATCCCTCATTCAGAACCAGGATCTGGGCTCCGGGACCCCTCGCTTACAACCAGGACCCGGGCACTGGGATCACAGCTCCGGGACCACTCAGAACCAGGATCTGGGCTCCAGAAGCCCTCACTCGGAACCAGGACAGCAGCACCAGGCCTCTGTCACTCAGAACCATGGTTCTAGGACCCCTCACTCAGAACCAGGACCCGGGCACTGGGACCACAGCTCCGGGACCTCTCAGAACCAGGACGGGGCTCCATGCCTCCCTCACACAGAACCGGGACCACAGTACCAGGCCTCTGTCACTCAGAACCGGGGTTCTAGGACCCCTCAATCAGAACCAGGACCTGGGCAACGGGACCACAGCTCCGGGACCTCTCAGAACCAGGACAGCAGCACCAGGCCTCCCTTACTCAGAACCAGGACCAGAGCAACGGGACCACAGCTCCGGGACCCCTCAGAACCACAATCTGAGCTCCAGGATCCCTCATTCAGAACCAGGATCTGGGCTCCGGGACCCCTCGCTTACAACCAGGACCCGGGCACTGGGATCACAGCTCCGGGACCACTCAGAACCAGGACGGGGCTCCATGCCTCCCTCACGCAGAACCAGGACCGCAGTACCAGGCCTCTGTCACTCAGAACCGGGGTTCTAGGACACCTCAATCAGAACCAGGACCTGGGCACCGGGACCACAGCTCTGGGACCCCTCAGAACCAGGATCTGGGCTCCAGGACCCCTTGCATACAACCAGGACTGGGGCACTGGGATCACAGCTCTGGGACCACTCAGAACCAGGGCAGCAGCACCAGGCCTCCCTCACTCAGAACCAGGACCTGGACGGTGGGATCACAACGCTGGGACCCCTCAGAACCAGGACAGGGCTCCGGGACCCCTCACTTACAACCAGGACCGGGGCACCGGGACCCCTCAGAACCAGGACCGGGGCTCCAGGCTCCCTTATAACCAGGACCCGGGCACCGGGACCACTACACCGGGCTCCCTCAGAACCAGGCCGGGGCTCCAGGACCCCTCACTCAGAACCGGGGCTGCGGGACCCCTCAGAACCAGCGCCGGGACCGGGGCTGCAGCCTCCCCGGCCCAGCACCGCCTCCAGGCCCGCAGTGCCACAACCGAAGCGCTGCTCCCCGCGCCCCCTCGGCGCTTCCGAACTCCCCAATGAAATAGCGGAGAACGTCAGGACAACCAACTGTATTTATTGGGCGAAGGGCTGCGATGCGCCGCGCGGGGCGCGAACCCCCCCCGCACCCCCGCGGGGCTGTGGGGGCTCACGGACGGGGCGGGACGGGGCCCGGCGATGCCCCCTCCCCCCCCCCCCCACCGCTCGGAGAAGGCCGAAGGAGAACGGCGGGCCGGCCGTGCCCGGTCGCGGCTCCGGGCGCTCCGCGGAGCCCGGGGGGGGGGAGGGGGCGGCGGCTGCGGGCCGGGGGCTGCGGGCTCCCCCCGTTGTGGCGGCCCGGGGCCGGGCGAGGCGGCGCTTCCCTCCCTTCCTCCCTCCCTCCCTGTGTCCCTTCCTTCCTTCCCCTCCCGCGTCGTGCGGCGGCGGCGGGGCCGGGCCGGGAGGGGTGGGGGGGCGGAGGGGGGGCCCGGCGGCGGCGGCGTTGGGGGGGCGGCGGCATTTGGCGAGAAATCGGTTACATTGTGCCCAACTCACCGTGAGGTTTGAGCGGCGGCCGGCGCGGGGTCTCCCACACATCCCCGCACGGGCTCCGGAGGCAGGACCCCAGCAGGCACCGACACGTAGCGGTTCAACGCGCTGCCTGATGGCCGCGCCGCCGCCGGGCCGGGCCGGGGGGAGCGGGGGGCGGCGGGGAGGGCGGGGGGACGGAACGGGGGAGCGGGAAAAAATTAAACATCGCGGCGTTCCGGGAGAAAAAATAAAATAAAACCGGCGCCCCCGTCCTGCCCCCACCCCCCGGCCCGCATTTGCATGCGCCACGCCCACGGCCGGCGGGGCGGAGCGGCGGGGCGGCAGCGGGCAGCGCTGCGGGAGCGGAGCTCCGGGAGCGGCGGAGCCGCGGAAAGCCCTCCGGGAGGCGCGGGGCGGCCCCGGGCCGTGCGGCGCGACCCCCCCCGGGCGGCTCCGGGAGCACCGGGAACAGCCCGGAATCGCCGGGAATCCCCCCGGGCTCCGTGCCGACAGCCCCGGGAGCCCCTCGGGCCTTGCCCCGGGAGCGGCGGACCCCCCCACCTCCCGGGCACGCGACGGGGGCGGGACGGGCGGCGACAGCTGCTACGGCCAAAGTACGGGCACCGACGCCGCCAAAACGCGGGCGCCGACGCGGCCCAACCGTGGGCACCGACGCCGTCGAAACGCGCGCGGCGGCGGCACCGAACGGAGCGCACCGGGCCGGGATTCGGCGCCGCGACGCAGGCAGCGCACCGGGCAGCCCCGCCCCGCCGCGGGGGTCCTCGCGCTGGGCCCGGCTCGGAGGCGCCGAGGGCCATTGGCGCGCCGAGGGGCGTGGCCCACAGGGAGGGGGCGTGGCCGACAGCCGTGTTTACAGCGAGCCATTGGCTGAGCTGGCGGAGGGGGCGGGGCCGCGCGGGAGAGGGGCGGGGCCGACGGATGGGGCAGCGCGCGGGATTCCGCCGCGGGCGCCGGCGCTGAACGCGCCGTCCCCGTCCGCCCCTGTGGCGGTTCCCAGGAACCGCCCGGCTCAGCAGCGAGAAAACAACGAAACCCTAAAAACCCCCCCGCCAAAAATAATACCCACAGTAACAGAATCACCACAGCAACCCCAAACAGCGCTATTTTTAGGCGTGCTTACATGACACAGCGGTGAGTAACGCGGTGACGCAGCGCTGCCGCCCGCTGTCATCTCGTCCCGGGCCGCGATCCTCAGCGCGTGCTGAAGGCGTTACAGTAATTAAAGAAGCGCTTTAACGAAGGAAGGGGTTCGGGGGGAAATGCCCGTTTCCTTACCTGGTGCTCGGGACGGAGCTCAGCGCCGCCCGCGTTTTGGTGAGGAAAAACCCAAAGTGACCCCAAATCAGCGCCTGGACGCCGACCGCCCGCCCTTCTCCCCACGGACCCGCACCCCGATTCCTCCTCGACGCCATTTCTCCCCCACACCCCTGCAGTGCCCATTCTCTCCTTTTGCCCCCTCAGGTATCCCGCAAAGGATCGATCCCACAGAGATCCCCTCGCAGAACCCCCCCCGCAGAGAAGGATCGCTCTCATAGATCCAACCCCGGAGACCCCCTCAGAAAACCCCCTCCGGGTTCCCTCACAGAAACCCCCTGACGAAAGGACCCCTCCCCAGACCGCCGATCCCGCCGCACCGCCCCGCCCCGCTCCAAGATGGCGCCGCCGCCTCACAGCTCTCAGCCCGTTTTTCCCGCCAAAGAGCTCTCCCCCGTCACGTGACGGCGCGGGCGCGAGGCGCTCCGTCCCCACGCGCATGCGCAGTGCGCTGCCGCGAGGCGCGGCTCTCCTGTGCGCATGCGCAGCGCGGCGGGCACGCGGCGAGGAGCGGCAGCGCCGCCATTGCTGTGCTGCTTTTCCCGGCGGTTCGCGCGGGTTCTGTGAGGGTTCTGTGAGGGGTGGCGGCGTGCGGGGGTCGGGAGGGGTCGCTTCCCATTGGCAGAGCGCTCCTCGGCCCCGGTTGTAGCAGCGGAGCGGAGAGGGAGCCGTGTTTTGTGCGGTTGGGACGGACGTTTCCCACAGGGGTGGTGTGGGGGGGTTAACGCGGCCTTGTGTGGAGCCGGGGGGGGATTTACCTCAGGGAGCGCCTTCAGCCCTACGGGGAGGTCCGGGATGGACGCGGCCCTTATGTGGGACTCCGGGCGGGATTTACCTCGGGGAGAGATTTGATCTCCAGATGGAGCGCTGCGGGGCCGGTGCTGCTGCTTAGGGGAGCTCCTTCCCCCCCCCATCCCGGTGTGGCTGTGGGTTGGGGGGTGCGTGGCCTGCAGTGAGATCGGCTGCGGGGTTTACCTCATGGAGAGCCCCTTCACCCCCGTTCTTAGCTCTGGGATGGGGGTCGTGGACTTATTGGTTACCTCAGGGAGAGCCCCTTCACCCCCACTTACGGCTCTGGGGGGAGGAAATGTGCCTCCTTGCAGTGCTGGCAGCGCTGTTAACTCAGGGAGAGCCTTCTGACCCCCAAACACAGCTCTGGAGGTGGGGAAATACCTTCATGTGATGCTGGGAGCCCTATTTCCCTCAGGGAGAGCCCTCACCGTTGCCGTGGGGCGGCTGCGGCTTTCTGTGGGGCTGAGAGTGGATCCTCACCCCCACCCCAGAGGGCAGTTTGAGCCCTTTCTCTGCTGCTGGGGTTCAGTGCGGAGCCCCTCAGCTCTTTGCTCACTTTGGTTTTCCTCTGTGTTTCTCAGTGGTTTCTCCCACCCCGCTGCCACCATGGAGCAGTTTTCTTTTGGTGATGAGAGTTCCGTCAGCCTGGAGATTCAACTGCTGGGCTTCACGGAGAGCCCCGGCCCTGAGCTGAGCCTGCAGGGCGCAGCTGCGGCCCCCCCGGATGGTGCAGCCCCCCCAGATACGGCCGGCGCTGCCCTGGAGGACGGCCTGAGCGTGCTGTCCCTGTGCCCGGGCAGGGAGTGGGACGGTGAGGTGCAGCATGGTGAGCCTGGGGGGTCGGTCAGCAGCTTAATGGGTGGGGGGAGCGATTAATGGAGACAGCGTTGATTAGCAGTTTTATATTCATGGAGAAACCCATGACATGGGGGTGCCGATGGGTAGATTTGCATACGTTGAGGCTCAGCCCCCCGTCCTGAGGGGGAACTCACACCAAAGAGGTGAAATAGTAACTTTATGTAGATGGGGGAGCCAACTTAACGAAGGTAGTGTTGATTAACAGCTTCCTGTAGGTGGGAGTAATGATGGCATGGGGGCATCATGAATAGGTGGCTTCATGTAGGTGGGGGAACGAATCACGTGGCGCTGTCGTTAATGAGCTGGGGGCACTGATTACGAGGAGGCACCGTTGGGGTGAAGAGCCGCCTTTATTTTCCCCAAACCGCATTCAGTTTCCCCCAGTTTGAGCGCTCTGCGAAGCTTTTCTGCCTGCAGAGCTCCATCCGCACGGACAGCACTGCAGACAGCCATCGTTACAGCACCCCCCGCTGCAGGGATTTCACTGCTGTCCTCTTCTCTTGAGATTTTACCCTCGATGGGATGTATTTCTCCCTTCCCTGTGGGGTTTTGCAGCCTGCTCTGTGTCCGGAAAGGGAAAACTTGGAGGCCTTGCCGTGACAGATGAGCTGAACGCATCACGGTGTCCCCATTGCTGCTTCCCTGCAGCGGAGGGGAGAAGTTGTGCTCAGCTCTTCTCCTGTTTGGAGCTCTCTGTGAGATGGATGAAGCAGAACGGGCTCTTCCTCCACCCGCCATCGCTCTCCTTGAGGGAATGGATGGTTCGGTTGCTGATAACAGCGCCCACTTTGAGTGGCTGGGAGACAAAACAGATGGGAACCCATCGCTGAGGGCTCTCACACAGGAAAATGAGGCTTTCCTAATGAGTGGGGCCGCCCCTCTCCCCGGTTGACCCCTTAGCAGCAGTTTGGTAGCTGTGCCTCTGGGTGGTGGAACTGTGAGGCCTCAGGTGGAGGATAAAACCCACAACCAAAGCGGTGGGAGCTGCTCCTCCCCCCTCCCCCCCCCCCCCCTCTTCTTTCCAAAATAAAAGAGGAAATGGTGAAATGTGTTACAAAGAGGTTTGGAACAGTGAAGGGTGTTTGTGTCAGCACCCCGGAGGAGGTGGGTTTGTGTGGGGTGAGGCAGCCCCAGGACTGCCAAGGGATGCGGGAGGACTGTGGGGCTGTGATGGCTGCCTTGATGTAGGTGTGGGGTCCTCCACACACCCCCACAGATCTGGAGTACTCTGAACACCCCCACAAACCTCATAGATTTGGGTCCTCTGCACGTCCTCACGTGGACCCTGGAGTCCTCCAAACACCACCACAGCCCCAGAGTCCTCCAAACCCCATGGATTTGAATCCTCCACGCACCCCACGTGGATCTCAAAGTCCTCCAAACACCCCCGTAGTCCTCCAGACCCCACAGATTTGGGTCCTCCACGCATCCCCACGTGGACCCTGGAGTCTTCCAAAAACCCCCCACTCAGATCCAAGCCCTCCAACCTCTGTGCACCCTGGGTCCTCTGACAGCCGCCTTATTAATGAGATACTAACGAGGAAACAAAGGCAGCGGATGGGCTGAGAACGTAACGCTGTCCCTTCCTCCCTCTGCTCAGGGCTGTGCCTTCCTGGGGTGCCCAACACGGACACTGCAGCCGCACAGAGCCAGCCGTCCCCTCCCAGCTCTCCGCTGCCCTGCGGCTGTTGTGGGACGCTGTTGTGCAGCACCAACCACAGCCCAACTGACAGCCAGCAGCACCAACACCCGTACGTGGGGCGCGGCGGGCAGCTGGGGTGTGTGTGTGACACGGATTGGCTGCTGGGGGTGTTGTTTTCCCTCCTGGCAGCCGGGAGGAGCGGTGGTAGCAATGCCAGGCCAGGAAGTGTGGCTGTGTTGGGTTACGGCACCGCTTCCTCGGCTGCAATCTGTGCGTGGAAGTGCAGTTCTGAGGGCTGAGCCGGAGCAAATGTGGGGAGGATTTGGGTCCCTTTTGTGTTGTGTTGGGGTGGAGTTGGGTTGTGCTGCTTCCACAGCAGCGCAGGACGGTGATGCGTCCCACATGAAGCCCGAATCTGCGGGATTTGTGCCCTGTGCCACATCTGCCCCCCAAACAACACCGTGCCACGAACAGCCGGAGCTCAGGGGCCGAGCTTTGGGTGCAGAGTGCTTTCATTTCCCGTTTGCATGTCGCTTTTCCTCTGTCCCACAGGAGCAGGACAAGGAAAGGCTCGGTGTGCCCGGAGCGACGCTGTGAGCGCTGTGAGCTGCAGCCCCCGCGGTGCCCGCAGAGCGTGGGCTGTCCGCCCTGCAGCCTCGTGGAGGACAGCAGCGTGCCGGAGGGCTGCCCGCAGATCCCTGCTGCTGCTGCTGCTGGAGATGAGCTGAGGGGCAGCGTGGCTCCCAGCCCCGCTCTCCTGGAGCCCCCAGGGATGGGTGCTGACCCCGGCGCCGCCGTGCCGCGTTTCGCGGTGCTCAGCTCCCACCCGTGGGTCAGCACCGCGCCGCTCTGCGCCCAAAGGAGCAGCTCTTGTTTCACACTCAAACCCAGCCCTGCTGGGAGGGAAGCTCCCCTCTCCTGCTCCTTCCTCCCTGAGTACACGGACGCTTCGCCTTTCCCTCTCATGAGCTCCGGTGTGGAGGAGGTGGCGTTGGGCCGCCCCGAGGATGGCGCACAGCCGTGGCAGAGCATGGCGGAGCAGCAGGCAGTGCTGAGTGGTGGCGGGCAGCTGAGAGCCGCCTGCCCGGAGCCGGGGACGCAGAACCTCCTGCAGGTGTTGGCCGCCTCCCAGCACGCCCTGTCCCACGTGCTGACTCCCAAAGGGCCGAAGGATTCCTCTCCCTGCGCTCGAGAGCACGAGGGCAGCGCAGCGATGGACCGGCTGCAAAACAAGGCCGCCTCCAGCAAGGGGGAGAGGAGCAGAGGCTGCGGTGTGGCTGCAGGCAGGTCGTGGCGTGTGCCCGCTGCGCGCAGGGAGAAGCTGTCGGCAGGGCTGGCGGGCACAGCATCCCCCAGCCAGGTGGCCATGGCCTCCTTTGCACCACGGCAGCAGAGCGGGCTGACCGTCCTCCAGCGCATCCAGGTGTGTGAGAGCAGGGAGGGGGCGGGCAGCGCTGCCGTCGGTGCCTTCCCGCTGTTGGTGGTCCGGCTGTCTGGGTGACTGCAGCCCGGCTGCGTGTCTGCGTTGTGCAGCTGAGGATGGTGGGTTTGGTGTCCATCGTGTGAGCTGGGGGAGTGCTGGTTAACGAGCTGGTGGTGGTGGTTAACGAGCGTTGGCTGCTGAGAGGTGCAGTGACAGCGTTGAAGCGGTGACACCTCGTTCTGACTGTTGTTTCTTCACCCCCAGGGGGGAAACATCTGCAGCTTCCCAGGCACGGCGCAGGAGGACGGCGCGTCGGCCGCGAGGTGAGCGGTTGTGCTGAGCTCACTGTTTTCCTTTCAGTCGCTGAAGCGCTCACAGCAGCTCCACGTAACATCCCCTTTGGCTGTATGTTGTGCTAATTAATAGGCGTGTAAATGGGAGCCATGAGAACCTCGGTTGTGCCTCACAGTCGTACCCTTTGCGTGGCCAAATGACCCCGAGAGGTCCCCCTGTGCTCTAACTCTCGCAGGGGAGACGCAGGCCTGCACTGAACACACTGATGAGCCATGTGTTTCCTTTCTAAAGGGAACGGTGCTGATTTTCCTTCCCTTTATCTCCGTGTTTCCCTCTTAGTGCTACGAGCAGCGCTGCTCCCACCAACAGCAGCGACTGCGACGGCGTTTTTCTATGCAAGAACTGCCACCAGGTGTTCTACACCCAGAAGGGCCTGGGCAGCCACATGTGCTTCCGTGACGAGCAGTGGCTGCTGCCCCAGAGGAGAGAGGAGCCGCAGGTGAAGGGAAAGCAGAGGGGTCGGGGCGCTCAGAAAGCAAAGGTGGGGGGCAGGGATGGGAGCGGAGCCGTCCCGAATCCCAGCGCCCTCCCCCAGAGCGCTGTGTGACCGCCGGGTCCCTCCGTGCTGCTCAGGGCTGTGCTGCAGAGGACGGATCCGCTGCGAGGCCGGAGCTGCAGGAGGAGCCCTGCGAGGCCGGGGCTGCGCTGCTCATCCCCGTCTCAGTGCCAGTGCTGCCTGGGGGTGAGGTGGGTGACAGCTGAATCGCCGCGCCTCGCTCCTCCGGGTGTTGAGCTCCCCTCTGTCTCCTAAACTGCGTTGAAATAACGCTAAAGCGAGGGAGCTGATGGTAATTAGCGCGGCAGTAGGCCGGTAAAGGTGATTAATTGGAGACGCGTGAGGATAACGAGTGATTGTGGGAACGTCAGCGGGATGGTGCAGCGCACCAAGTGAAATACTTGGGGCTTCTCCAGCTGGTGTAAAGGATTTAGGTTTTGCCCCACAGCCGGTGGGGGTGGTTCCCAGCAGGGTTGGGATGAGTGTGTGAGCACTGGGCCCAACCTGCACCTTGGTGCTGGCAATCATGGGCAGCACCGGCTGGAGTCCCCGTGCAATGCCAGCCCGCTTCCTCGGGCGCCTGGAGCTCGTGGTGCTGCTCTGCTATGAGAAAAGAGAAATCTGATGGAGCCTTTGGAATCCTTTATCCAGGTGACCCCCAAGGAGAGCCAGGATGGGAAGAGCCCTCAGCTCAGCTCGCACCCGAAGAAGAGGAAGCGGCAGATTCTCCCCAAACCCCTCTTCATCCCCCCCCCGCCGCCCCCCGAGGCGCAGCCGGGCCCTGGGGGCTGCTACCGCAGCAACCTGCGCTCCCCGGTGCTGCTGATGGACCGCCTGCTGCGGGACCTGCTGCAGTGCTCGCCCTACACCCCCCCGCCCATGCTCAGCCCCGTCCGCGAGGGCTCGGGGCTCTACTTCAACGCCGTCTGCTCATCCACTGCTGCAGAGCCTTGTCGGCTCTTGGGCAGCGTGCTGGGTAAGGGTCAGTGCTGGGGCTGCGCCAGAACAGCTCCCGAACAGCACCGCGGCACCCGCGGATCGGGGGCAGCTTCCTCTGCTCTGCTCTGCCTCCCGTGGGGCTTCGGAGGCTGCGGCGTGGGGAGACCCGGCCCTGCTGGCCCCAGCTCTGGGCACGGCTTTGTGAAGGGCGTTCAGATGTGAGTTCCAGCTGTTGCTCCCCGTTGTGGGCCGTGGAATCTGTTGGGGTTTTGAGGAGCGAAAGGCAATGTCTGAGTTAATTAGGGGCCGCTCGCTCCCCGCTTGGCTTTCTGGCCTGGCGATTGTGGGTGGTTCCCGGGCATTCTCTGGGATGAGGGAACTGCGGGAGAGGAGTGGTGTGCCCAAGTGGCAATAGAAATGAAGTCCTGGCAGCGCCGTCCTTATCCTGGTGGTTTTCACACCTTTCAGACAGAATGGACCAAGACTTCGGGCTGTGCCTCATGAAGGACGGCACCAAAATCAGCATTGAGCCGTGAGTTATAACGCAGCAGTGAGAAATGATGGGGAAACGCACCCTGAGTGTGGGCCCCCTTCTTCCCCAGCCCCACTGCGGCCCCATAGCCCGCCCCATTCCCTGCTCTGCAGCTCAGGGCAGCAGGCCGTCCCCTTTTCTCTCTGTTTATGGGATGCATCCACTCCAGCTCATCCCCCTCACTCCCCCCCCTCTTTCTCCTTCAGCCACATTAACATTGGGAGCCGCTTTCAGGCTGAGATCCCGACCCTCCAGGACAGACCAGGCTTAGGAAGCGCAGAGCAGGCGGCCTTAGTGTGGAAGCCATGGGGAGACATCGCAACCAACGAGGAGACGCAGGACAGAGGTTGCTTCACCCTTTACCTCCAGGAATTCGGAGGTCCTCTGGTTAAAAATGCTTTCGCTGCAGCTTTCTGCACGCCCCGAGGCTCTGCCTTGCTCTTCCGTGCTCTGTTCCATGGGGCAGAAGTGGGGCTGGGGGCCGGAGCTGTGGGATGTGAGTGGCTGTGCGCCCCCAGGTGGGCTGCAGGAGGGGGTCAGCTTGGTGGGAGCCCACAGCAGTGCCCCTCACCTCTCTTTTTTGGTACCCCTTGGGTTCTACGGTGGGAGCCGATGCGCTTTGATTTCCATTGCCTTGCAGTGATGGAGCTGCTGAACATGGCGTGTTCCAGCGTCATGCCGGGCGGGGGAACCAACCTGGAGCTGGCGCTGCACTGCCTGCACGAAGCACGGGGCAACGTGGTGGTAAGGAGCCGCTGCCGGGCTGTAATTAACAGCGCCACAACGAATCCTTCCTGGTGTGAGCCGGGAGCTCAGCTGGGCCCACGAGCTGCTGGAAGTGCGGAGTTCTTTGGGCCGAGGCGGTGGCGGAGCGCGGCCGGAGCACAGATCCGTCCCTGCACTGGAGGGCACTGCGGCAGCGCGGAGCTGGGAGCAGAAGGCACAGAGCGTTCCACGTCTGCTTCTCCTGGCATCTGAAGCCCTTCTCCTCCGCCTGCAGGACGCTCTGGAGCTGCTGCTGTTCGGATGGCCGCACAAATCCCAGTCCCATCCTCTCGCTAATTACCGCTACACAGGTAACGAGCTCAGAGCTGCCTTCCAAACGTCCCGGAGGGGAGAGGTGCAGAGGTGTGAGCAGTGACTGCCCTGAGCCGTTCCCGGCGTCGCACCGCAGTGCTGAGTGCTGCTTCATCCCCAGGCTCGGACGTGTGGACGCCCGTGGAGAGGCAGCTCTTCAGAAACGCCTTTCATGCCCACAAGAAGGATTTCTACCTGATCCAGAAGAAGGTGAAGCCTGGAGGCTGAGGGGAGGGGCTGCGCCCGGCCCTGGGGCGCTGTGGTCGGGGGGGTCGGGCAATGCCTGCCATCTCCCATAGAGGTCACTTCCGTTCCTCCCGCTCAGGTCCAGACGAAGAACGTGTCCCAGTGCGTCGAGTACTACTACATCTGGAAAAAGATCATCAAGTTCGACCACAGCCGAGCTCAGAACGCGGACAAAAAGGCCAAGAGGGACGGCAGTGAGGCAGAGGAGGCCGAGGAAAAGGTAGAAAACTGCTGTGCGTTTTGCTGAGCTCCTCCTGCAGCGTCTTCGGAGTGAAGCGCTGCTCCTTGGCACAGCGGGCATTTCCTCCCTGGCTTTCCCCCCCCACACACTGCCCCTCGGCCCTCCCACAGGCACAGAGCTAACCTCTGCTGTCTGACCTGCAGCCCCTTTGCCCCCCGAAGAAGAGGCACTGCCTTCTGCCCAAGGAGAGCAGCAAGAAGAGCTGCAGGAAGGCACCCCACGGTGCGGGCAGCCCCTCCTGCAGTGTGGGCCGAGCTCCCGGCGGCGTGGAGCATCACAACGTGTTCCCCTGCACCGAGTGTGAGAGGTAAGAGCCGTGCTTTGGGCTGCTGCTTTACACCCCTCCTGGGAGCAGGATTGTGCCCATCCTGGCCCTGCTCGCTTCTGCGTTCTCTGAGCTTCTCTCAGTCCGAACCCACGTGGGCGGAAGTCGCGACGCTGGGTTTAGTGACCTTCGTCTAATTAAGACAGGAATTAATTACCACCCCCCCACACCCCTTTTGTTTCCAGGGTGTTTGACAAGATCAAAGGTCGCAACGCTCACATGAAGCGCCATCGGCCGCAGCACCGCGCGGTGCCTCTCCTGCAGGCCCAGTGGGCCCTGGGACCCCTCAAAAGAGAGGAGGCCGCAGCGGGGGGGGCCCTGAGCAGCAGCTGGGGGGCAGAGCCCCCCGAGTAACCCCAGGTGGGTCCTCTCCTTCTGGGCACCACAATCCCCGGGCGCTCTGAGCTCCCGGCACGGAGTCGTGGGGATGTTTGGCACCCACGGGGAAAGCTTTAAGGGGAAAGCTTTAAGGGGAAAGCTTTAAGGGGAAAGCTTTAAGAAGCGTTGGGAGCGTTTTGGGGCTTCGTTGGCGTTGATCACCGCCTGTGGGCCGTGATGGAGCTGGAGGGGGGTGGGGGGGTTGGGTGGGGTTGGGTTGGGGTCTGACTGCAGAGCATGGCGGGCGGAGGAAGTGCTGCTGCTGTTGGCTCCGTTGCGTTCAGCCCTCTGCTCCATTCTGCATGGGATCGTTGGCTCCCAGCGGCGCCGTTTGGTGGCTGTGGGGCGCAGCGGGCGATCAGTGGGGCCGTTGTTGTTCACAGCCCGTTCTGCCCCGGAGCGCCGTCCGTGTGCAGTATTTCACACCAAAAGTGCTCCCTTTCTCCCCCATTTCCTACCAAACTCATTGCGTTGGGTTCTGGGCCAGCAGAAGTTGCGGGCTGCTCTGGCTGGTTGTGTAAAAGCAATTAAAAGCAATTAATTAAAGCGACGGTGGCGGCGGGCGCTGCTGTTGGGCGTAGCGCTGTGTCCGTCCTTGCACTCAGTAGTGCTGATCTGCGTTAACGTCTCTCAGTGCAGCACTTCTGGGTGGGAAAAGCGACGTTCTGATGGGTTGGGTGGGTGGGTGGGTGGGTGTGTTGGTTGTCAGTGTTGGGGGGCTGTGGTGTTTGTCGGGGGGCTGCTGCTGGGACGCTGTTGTGTTGGGGGGCTGCTTTTGAGTCGGGGGGCTGCGGTGTTGGGTGTTGGCGTTGGGTACTGCTGTTGGGCTGCTGTTGTGTTGAGGGGCCGCTCTTTTGGGATGCTCTCATGTTGGGTGCTGTGTTGTTGGGGGGCTGCTCTTTTGGGATGCTGTGCTGTTGGGTGCTGCTGTTGGGGTGCTGTGCTGTTGGGGGGCTGCTCTTTTGGGGTGCTGTGGTGTCGGGGGGCTGCTGTTGGGGCACTGTGGTGTTGGGGGGCTGCTCTTTTGGGATGCTGTGCTGTTGGGTGCTGCTGTTGGGGTGCTGTGGTGTTGGGGGGCTGCTGTTGGGATGTTTTGTCTGTGGGCCTCCCCCCACCCCCTACCCCAAGAGAGGGGATCCCTTTGCAGAGGGACGGAAGCGCTCCTCCACGCGTGGACGATGGGCCGGAGATCCCCGGGCAGCCCACGTGGATTCACCACGAGGAGATGACCCCACGGGGCGGTCCCGGAGGCGGTGTGTGGTTAAAGCAGAACCCACTTTGCCCGCTGCGCGGCGGGGGCGCTCCTCCACCCCCTCCTCCCTGGGCTGCGCCTCAGCCCCGCCGTCCTCGGCTTTGATGGGGGGGGGGGGTTACGGAGCGAGCCGGCGTGATTAATTAGCAATTAACAGCGCCGTGCTGCGCGCAGGATTGCGGCGAGCCACGGGAAAGGCGGGGGGTGCGCTGCAGGTCCGCGGGGGGGGGGGGCGGGATTCCTGCCTGGGAATCCCCGGGTCGCTCTGCGCTGCCTTTGGTGATCCCTCTGGATCTGCTCGGAACCCCCCCAGATCCCCCCCCCACCCCCACTGACCCTCCCCGTTCCCCCCGCAGCCCGTCAGGACTCGCCTTCGTTAAGTGCGGCGCTCCACTTTCACCTGGAAGTAAAACACGAACGGTTCCTCCCCGTACTTCCCGCCGGGAAGGTGGGCGCCGCGGAGCCAATTAATGGCCCGAGCCAATTAGCGCGGATGGCGTAACGAGAGCGGGTCGGCTGAACGGATTTCTGCCCAGCCCCCAGCCCCCAGCCCCCTCCCCCCTCGTTACCCGCGGGAGCCACGGAGCGCTCTGCTGCGAGGTCGGATCTTGTGCCGCGGTGACGTCATCGCGGCGGTGATGACGTCATGGGCGGTGTCACCGCGGGGCGGTGATGTCATCGGTGCGACGTTCGTGCGTCTCCCCCTCCCAACGCCGGGGGGCGCTGTCCCCTCTCGCTCCGCGCACACCGCCGCCGGCTCTTCCCTCCTCACGTGATCTCCCGCCAGCCAATGGGGCGCGGCTCCCCGCATCACGTGCAGGGGGCGCAGTTGGCGTCCCGTCGGGCGGAAGGCGGCCGCCATGGACCAGGCCGGGAAGGAGAAGGAGGCGCTGCAGCTGCTGGCCGAGGCCGACAGGAAGGTGCGCGGCTCGCAGTCCTTCTTCGCCGGCCTCTTCGGGTGAGTCCGCGGGTAAAGGGCCCGGGGAGGGGCGCACCGCGGCCTGCAGGGAGGGGCGGGGGAGAGGTGGGCCTTGGGGGGGGGGTCACTGAGGCCTGGGTGGTGGAGGGGGGTTGGGGGTCATTGGGAGCTTTTGGAGGGGTAAAAGAGGCGTTAAGAGCGTTTCGGGGGGGCGTTCGGAGGGACGCGAAGAGTTTTGGGGGAGTTAAAAGGAACTTTAGGAGCTTTTGTGGAGTCGGGGCGTCACCTGAAGGGCTTTTCCTTTGGGGGGGTTCAGAAGGGCTTCGGGAGCTTTGGGGGGGGGGGGTGAATTGGGGTTTGCGGGGGAGGAGGGTTGGAAGGGACAGCACAGCTGTTGGGGGGCTGGAAAAGGTTGTGGGACCCTTTGGGTTGGGGGCCCGGAGAGCACTGAGAGGCTTTGAGGGTCAGGAAGAACTTCAGGGGATTTCTGTGGTGGTTCAGGTGGGGCTTGAAGGCTTTTTGGGGGGGTTAATGGGGGCAGTGGGGTTTTTTGAGGGGGCTCGTGGGGGTCTCGGGAGCTTCCGGGGGCTTACAGAGGGATTGAGGGGCATTGAGAGCTTTTAGGGGAGCTTAAAGTTG
Source organism: Gallus gallus (assembly GCF_016699485.2). NCBI lineage: Eukaryota > Metazoa > Chordata > Aves > Galliformes > Phasianidae > Gallus > Gallus gallus. The sequence continues at coordinate 195,498 of NC_052569.1, read as the reverse complement.
GCTCAGGAGCTTTTGGGGGGGCTGAGCACCTTTAGGAGGGCTCCGGGCTGCGGAGTCGGTGCTGGGGGGGCTTTTGGGAGCCCGGGGGTGGGGGGGGGGGCAGCAGAGGGCTGAATGTGGGGACAGCTGACAGATCCGGGGGGCTGTGGGGTCACTGGGGGGAGGAATCGGGGGCTCCCATGGGCCGATCCTGGAACTTTGGGCTGCATCCGTTGGGAGTGCTGCGTTTGTGTTGGGGGGGGGGGAAGGGGGAGGGGGGAGGGCGGAGAAAAGGGGGAAGAAATGGCATAAATGGCATTCGCTGCTCTCCCACCCGCGGCCCTCTGCGTGGGCCCCTCCAGATGGCGAAGGGAAGGATTGAAAGATTTCCTCTGGGAGAGAGATGGGGGGGTGGGGGGGGGGCTCGAAACGCTCCGTTCCAGCAGGAGAAGGGGGGGGGGGGGGGGGGGGGGGGAGCGGTGGTGAATTGCATAATGCTGCGCCGTGAAACCGCACCGGGGGAGCACTCGGGCTCTTTGGTGCTGCTAATTAGTAATTAGATGGGTAATTAGTGAAGGGCGGCGGCATTAGGAGTGCTGCTGGGGTCCCCGTCTCGTGGTTCCATCCCTTTGGGGTTGGGATTTCCAACCCCACGCGACACAACCCCGCCTCGTTGGGATTCCCAGCGCCGTGGGGAGCCCCACATCTCCTGCTTCCATCCCATTGGGGTTGGCGTTCCCAAATCTCATCTTGTTGGGATGCTCAGCGCCGTGGGGAGCCCCACATCTCACGGTTCCATCCCATTGGGGTTGGCATTCCCGGTGCTGTGGGGGAGCCCCACACGATGCCATTCCTCCTCCTTGGGTTGGGATTCCCACCGGATCGACCTCTGCTCTCTGCTCCCTTCCAGGGGCTCCTCCCGCATCGAGGAAGCATGCGACATCTACGCCCGAGCGGCCAACATGTTCAAAATGGCCAAAAATTGGAGTGGTACGAAGCAGAAGCAGCACAGAGAGGAGCAGCACCTCCGTGTTGGGCGGAGGGGGGGGGGACGCATGGCGTTGGGATGGGGTGGGGTGTGTTGGGATGGAGGGGGGGCACGTTGAGATGGGGGGGGGTTGTGTTGGGTTGGGGGGGAGGGGACGCGTTGAGTTGGGTTGGGTTGGGGTCGTGTTGAGTTGGGGGGGATGGGTTGGGGTCGTGTTGAGTTGGGGGGGATGGGTTGGGGTTAGGTTGGGTTGGAGGTGGGGGGATACACGTTGGGTTGGGACATGTGTGCAGGTTCTCACATTGGGTTGGGACACGTCCATGTTGGAGCCCGGTGTATACCCAACACTGTGACCCCAAAGAAAGGGAACCCAACGCTTTTTGACCCCCCCCCTCCCCGACCCCCTCTTCTCCCCCCCCCAGCTGCGGGGAACGCCTTCTGCCAGGCAGCACAGCTCCACCTGCAGCTGCAGAGCAAGCACGACGCGGCCACCAACTTTGTGGACGCTGGCAATGCCTTCAAGAAGGCGGACCCCCAGGGTGAGCTCAACTGGGGGGGTCCTGGGGGGTACTGGGATTGTCCTGGGGGCAGTGAGGCTTCCTTGGGATGCTGGGGGAGGTGGGGGGTCGTAGGGGATGCTGGGGGGGTTCTTGTGAGGATCCTGGGGGATGTTGAGGAGGTCTTGGGTGCCCTGGGGGGGGTCCGGGGGGGGGCTGGGTGTTCCTTGGGATGCTGGGGGGACACCAGTGCCCCCCCCCCCCCCCCACCCCGGGTCAGTTTGGGTCATTTTCAGAGAAGATAACGAAGAGAAAACATCGTTAATCCCACGGAGGATTTGTTTAATCTCCGAGAGATGCACATCCCCATCATCCGCCGTGTGCTGCGCTCTCCTTTTCCTTCCCCGAGCGCTGGGGGGGCCTCTGCCCACCCCTCCCTGACATTACGAGACCTGAAGGGGGGGGCGGGAGGGAGCGGAGCAGAGAAATGTCCCCTTTTTTTGGGGGGGACAGCGCCGTCCCCTTCCATTCTGGGCCTTCTGTAGGGGCACAGTCGTACCGAGGGTGCTGGGGCTGTCATCCTTCCTCTGCCCCACGGTGTGTGGGGCCGCGGTGCCGCAGCACAGAGCTCCATGGCCGACACGACGGCGCTGTTTTCTTTCCGCAGAGGCCATTAACTGCTTGATCCGGGCCATCGAGATCTACACGGACATGGTGAGGGGTCCCCACCCCCGCGGGTTCCGGCGCTGCTGTGCCGGTGCCGAACGCGGCTCTCTGCCCGCAGGGCCGCTTCACCATCGCTGCCAAACACCACATCTCCATCGCCGAGATCTACGAGAGCGAGCTGGTGGACATCGAGAAGGTGAGCACAGAGGGCTCCTTCCACCCCAACCACCGTAGGGTTCGACGGTCCTGTGATCTGCAAGGACCTTTCCAATCAACCATGGTAGGGTTCCATGGTTCTGTGATCTGCAAGGACCTTCCCAACCATGGTAGGGTTCGACGGTCCTGTGATCTGCAAGGACCTTTCCAATCAACCATGGTAGGGTTCCACAGTCTGTGATCTGCAAGGACCTTTCCAACCAACCATGGTAGGGTTCCATGGTTCTGCGATCTGTAAGGACCTTTTCAACCCAGTCAGTGTAGGGTTCCATGGTCCTATAATCTTTACGGATCTTTCCAACCCAACAAGCGTAGGGTTCCATGGTACTGTGATCTGTAAGGACCTTTCCAACGAACCATGGTAGGGTTCCATGGTTCTGCAATCTGTAAGGACCTTTTCAACGCAGTCAGCGTAGGGTTCCATAGTGCTATAATCTGTAAGGACCTTTCCAACCCAACAAGCATAGGGTTCCACGGTTCTGTGATCTGTAAGGACCTTTCCAACCAACCATGGTAGGGTTCCATGGCTCTGTGATCTGTAAGGACCTTTCCAGCCCAGTCAGTGTAGGATTCCATGGTTCTGCGATCTGTAAGGACCTTTTTAACGCAGTCAGTGTAGGGTTCCACGGTTCTGTGATCTGTAAGGACCTTTCCAACCAACCATGGTAGGGTTCCATGGTTCTGTGATCTGTAAGGACCTTTCCAGCCCACCACTGTGGCGTTCTGTGGTTCCATGCTCTGTAAGGACCCTCCCGGCCCAACCCACTCTATGATTTCATGGCTCCGTGATCTTTAAGGACCCTCCCAACCCAACCGTGGCTCCGTGGGGTTCCTTTCCCCGTGGACGGGAATGAGTTAAACCTGGTTAATTACGAAGGTAACGAGTTCCCACAGTTCCCCCATCCTGCAGGAGCTCCCTGCGCCGTCACCCCATGGCGTTCAGCCCCGGCCGCGTTCCCAGGCTGCGTCAGATGGAGCTTCACCTCCCGCCCCTCCTCTTCCTCCCCCTGTCCACCAAATGACCCATTTTGTGCAGAAATTCCCCCCGATCCAATCTGCGCCCGCCCTCATTGCCAACCCCCCCTCCCCCCCCCGGGCTCCGTGGCACCAACCCAACCCCTCCCGAGGAAAAAACGGGCTGAAAAAGAAGGAAAACAGCTTTTCTCCACGGAGGGGATCGCTTCCCCCCCCCCCCGGGCGCGCAGATGGCGGCGGATGCGTGGGGGCGATGGCAGCGCAGGCGCCGTGCTCAGCTCCACGTCCCCAAATAGATCTCCACTTTATTATTTTTATATGTATAAATATCAATTTTTAACGTCTTCTGCTCCTCCAGGAGCTCTCACTGTCTTTTTCTCCCCCCCCCCCCCCAACCCCCCTCCTTCCTCCCCTCCTCCTCCTCCTCCCGCAGGCCATAGCGCACTATGAGCAGGCTGCAGATTACTACAAAGGGGAAGAGTCCAACAGGTGAGGCCTCCGTCACCCCACGAAGGTGACACCCCCCGACACACCACGGAATCCCCCCCCCTCCAGAAGTGGCTGTGGGGGCCGTGGGGCTGCGCTGAGCTCCGTGTTTCCCACAGCTCGGCCAATAAGTGCCTGCTGAAGGTGGCCACGTATGCGGCGCAGCTGGAGCAGTACCAGAAAGCCGTGGAGATCTACGAGCAGGTGGGGGGGTGGGGGCTGTGGGGCTGCTGCCCTGCAGTGAGGAGCTGGGGGGGGAGGGGGGGGTTTGGGCCCTCTGCCCCATAGCTGGGGGTCCCTGTGCCCCAGAAGTGGTGCTTCTGGGCAGCTTAGAGCCCTCTGCCCCATAGCTGGGGGTCCTTCTGCTCCCAGATGTGGCGTTACAGAGCAGAGGGCTCCGCGGTGCCCATAACGGATGGTCCCTCCACTCCAGAAGCGATGGTTATGGGCGCCCCGGAGCCCTCTGCCCCATAGCCGGCGGCGGTGGGTCCCCCAGGGCCCTCTGCCCACCACCCTCTGCCCTTTGCTTGTCCCCTCCAGGTGGGCACCAGCGCCATGGACAGCCCCCTCCTCAAATACAGCGCCAAGGAGTATTTCTTCAAGGCCGCGCTCTGCCACTTCTGCATCGACATGCTCAATGCCAAGGTCGGTGCTGGGGGGACGGGGGGGGGCGTCGCGTTGCCTTGCAGGTGACCCCAACGTGGTGTCCTCCTCCAGTTGGCCGTGCAGAAGTACGAGGAGATGTTCCCCGCCTTCACGGACTCACGCGAATGCAAACTGGTGAAGGTGAGCGCTGTGGGGCCGGGAGCGCAGCCAGGAGCCCATGGGGCGGGCGGGGGGCGGTGCGTTCCCCCCCCCACTGCTCCCCAATCTGTGCATGGGGACGGAGCCAGGAGTGGTGACGCAGAGCTGAGGGTTTCCTGCAGGACGAACGGGTTTTCCTCCCGGAGGAGGCGCCGTGGGGCAGCCCCATCGATCAGTGGGGCAGCCCCATCGATCAGTGGGGCAGCCCCATCGATCAGTGGGGCTGATCCGCTTTTTCCCCCTTTGCCAGAAACTGCTGGATGCTCACGAGGAGCAGAACGTCGACGCCTACACCGACGCCGTATGTCCCCCATCCTTCCTTCCCTGTCCCCCCCCCCCATCCCCCCCAATTCCTCTCCCATCCGGGGCTCTTCCCTTCGCCCCACATCGCCCCACATCCCCCCCCATGTGTCCCTGAAGGTGAAGGAGTACGACTCCATCTCCCGCCTGGACCAGTGGCTGACCACCATGCTGCTGCGCATCAAGAAGACCATTCAGGGGGAGGAAGAGGACCTGCGCTGAGCCCCCCCCCACCCCATGTACAGGAACCTCTCCCCCCTCCCCACTATTTAATTCTCGCAGCAATTTGGGGTTCGAAGCTTTGGGGTCCCCCTCGCTGCTCCGGGACCACGAGGGCTGGGGGGGGTCCCAAGAGCTCTGAGCCCACCGCCCCCAGTTTGGGCAGAGCCCCCCACCACAGCCCCTCTTCTCCTGCTGCCCCACGGCGGGGGCTGTTATGGGGTGAGGAGTTGGACGGTGCCAGCCCCGGGGGGGGGCGCTGCTGCATCCCCCCTTTGCTGTAGTGCCCCATCGCGCCGTGGCCAATAAACGTTGCATGAGCGGAGGGGCTCTGCGTGCTGCTGGGGGGGGCCCGAATTCCTGGGGGTGGGGTTCTTTGTCCTGCCCCATAGCCCCAGTCCTGTGTGCCCCACAGCTCCCCCTTTTGTCCCTTTCCAGGTGGTTCTGTGTGCTCTGTACCACCCCACGCTCTGCCCCACGCCCCTCTCATATCCTTCTGTGCCCCACAGCTGCCCCATAACCTCCCGCTATGCTCTCAGGGGGTCCTTTTGTGCCCCGTTTCCCCTCAGGATCATTTTTTGGGGGGGGGGAGGGGATGTTCTGTGTACCCCATGACTGCCCCACATCCCACATGGGGAATGCTGCTTCAGGCCCCGCCTCCTGTCCTCAAGGCACGCCCATTCCCTTAAGCCACGCCCACTTCTCCTCCTCCCGGCCTCCCATTGGTGCTTCGTCGTCTCACCCGTCGCCGATCAGTGACGTCAGAGCGCCGCGCATATCGGAGGCCCCATCCCCGGAGCGGCGGTGTTGGGGCTGCCCCGCGCCGCGCCGGTGCGGCTGTGCGGGTCATGGCGGGGCCGTGCCCGCTGGTGGAGGACAGCTGCAGCCGCCTCCCGTCGCAGAGCAACGTGTACGGGCTGGCGGCGCTGCCCGGCGCCGGGGGGCTGCTGGCGGCCACGCTGAAGGGCAAAGTGCTGCACTTCCGCTACCAACACCTGCGGCACAAACTGCGGCCCGTGGCGCGGGAGCTGCAGTTCACCTACATCCCGGGTCAGGGGGCGGGGCGACTACTTCCGGGTCAGGGGGCGGGGTCACGTGGGCACTCGTAGCCCCGGGGTGGGGGGCGGGGCTATCGGTAAAGGGGCGTGGTCTGGGGCGGCACTGCGGCCAATGGCTGTGCCAGATTGGGGGCGGGGGCGGGGCCAAGGGTCAGTGGGCGGGGCCAAAGGGGCGGGGTCTGGGGAGGGGTTAAAGGGGGAGGGGTCAAAGGGGTGGGGTCAGAGGTCAGAGGTCAAAGGATGGGGTCAGGAGGTTGAGATAAAAGGAAGGGGTCAAAGGGCGCGGGGTCAAAGGGGGGTCCCACTGGGGGGTCCCATTGGGGGTTCCTATTGGGGTCCTATGGGGGTGTCCCCCTCTGACACCGCTCTGCAGTGGACGCAGAGATCGTCTCCATCGGCTGCTTCCAGAAATCGGCCCCGAAACGGGGGCTGGTGGTGGGCATCACCTTCATTAAGGTAATTACAGCCCTGGTTAATTAACCGCGCACGGCCTTCGTCCGGCCACGGGGTGGGTTGGCTCGTTAATTGGGCATTGCCTTCGTCAGGGTAGGGGGTTAATGAACTGAATGTTGGCTGTGTGGTAATTAGTTGAGTCACCTGCATCGAGACAGGGGGTGATTCGTTAATTAGGCGTCGTTTTCATTAAGGAGCGCGGTTGCTAATTAATGGGGCATCACCTGCGTCAGCGCTTGGGGGTCATGAATGGGGCAGAGCGTTCATTAAGGGGCGGGTCGTTAAGTGGGTGTTGCCTTCATGGAGGTGCAAGGCGATCGGCTGGGGTAATTAACGAACGGGGTAATTAGTAGGGTAATTAACGGGGTAATTAATTACCGGCAGGACTCCGGGGACAAACCCAGCCCCTTCCTCAACATCTACTGCGACTACGAGCCGGGCTGCGAGTTCGACCTCGACTCCGTGGCGCGTGGGTGGCGTCCCCGTGTCCCCCCCAGTGTCACCGCGGTGGTGATGATGTCACCGTGCTGATGATGTCACTGTGATGTCACCCCCACAGAGAGCTGCCTCAACCTGGAGCTGCGCTTCACCCCCCTGCAGCTGTGCCACGCTGAGTGCGTCGCCCCACGTCTCACCCCATACGTCACCCCCTGTGCCACCCTATGTGTCACCCCATATATTCCCAGTGTGTCCCCATTGCCCCCCCAATGCCCCCCCCATTCTCTCTCTGCGTTCCCATTGCATCCCAATGTGTCCCCATGCTGCGTCCCCGCTACCCCCATCGTGTCCCCACTGTCCCAATTTCCCCACGCCGTGGCCCCATTGCGCCCCCCGTCACTGCTGTCCCCCCCTCCCCCCCCAGGGTCCACATTGGGGACAGATGTGACACCGTATTCCTGCTGAGCGGCACCGACCCCGGGATCCATCTGTACCGGGAGGTGAGCGGGGATGGGGGGCGCTGGGGGGGGAAAGGGGGGGGACACTCATGCTGTCCCCGTTGTCCCCATTGTCCCCACGTCGCCGATGTCCCCCCACAGAACGAAGGGCTGCATCAGTTCGAGGAGCAGCCGCTGCATGAGCTCTTCCCGGAGCTGCAGGAGCTGCCCAGCAGGTGGGGGGGATGGGATGGCCCCGTTGGCCCCATGTCCCCATTTCCTCCCGTCCCCATAACGTCCCCATAACGTCCCCATAATGTCTCCATAATGTCCCCATAACGTCCCCATAATGTCCCCATAATGTCGCCACCGTCCCCATATCTCCACATCTCCGCGACGTCCCCATAATCCCACATCCCAACAACGTCCCCTCCGTGTCCCCATGGTGTCCCCACGATGTCCCCACAACACCCCCACGATGTCCCCATGATGTCCCCACAATGTCCCCACAACACCCCCACGATGTCCCCATGATGTCCCCTCCGTGTCCCCACGATGTCCCCACAATGTCCCCACAACACCCCCACGATGTCCCCACGATGTCCCCACAATGTCCCCACAACACCCCCACGATGTCCCCATGATGTCCCCTCCGTGTCCCCACGATGTCCCCACGATGTCCCCACAACACCCCCACGATGTCCCCATGATGTCCCCTCCGTGTCCCCACGATGTCCCCACGATGTCCCCACAACACCCCCACGATGTCCCCGCGGTACCCCCACAATATCCGGGCGTCCCCACCTCTCCACGTCACATCCCCACGATATCCCCTCAGTGTCCCCGTGGTGTCCTCTCAATGTCCCCACACCATCCTGGTGTCCCCACGTCTCCATCGCGCCCCCCCGCTGTCCCCCCCGCTGTCCCGCAGTGCGCTGTGGTTGGATGTCTGCACGGTGCCGTCGTCGCGGCGCCGTCTCACGGCCGTGGGCTGTCAGAGCGGTTACGTCCGCGTGGCGCACGTGGACCAGGACACGCGCGGTGAGTGTCAGTGGCGCGCGGCCCCGGGGCGCCACGTGTCCCCATGGCCCCATTGGGTGTCCCCATGGCCCCATTGGGTGTCCCCGTGATCCCAGTAGGTGTCCCCATGGTCCCATTGGGTGTCCCCATGGTCTCATTGGGTGTCCTCATGGTCTCATTGGGTGTCCCCATGGTCCCATTGGGTGTCCCCACGTCCCATTGGGTGTCCCCATGGTCCCATTGGGTGTCCCCATGATCCCATTGGGTGTCCCCGTGGTCCCAGTGGATGTCCCTATGGTCCCATTGAACGTCCACATGGTCTCATTGGGTGTCCCCACGATCCCAGTGGGTGTCCCCATGGCCATACTGTGTCCCCATGGTCATACTGTGTCCCCATGATCCCGTTGGGTGTCCCCATGGTCCCAGTGGGTGTCCCCATGGTCTCACTGGGTGTCCCCACGATCCCATTGGGTGTCCCCATGGCCATACTGTGTCCCCATGGTCATACGGTGTCCCCATGATCCCATTGGGTGTCCCCATGGTCCCAATGAGTGTCCCTATGGTCTCATTGGGTGTCCCCATGGTCCCATTGAATGTCCACATGGTCCCATTGGGTGTCCCCCTGATCCCATTGGGTGTCCCCATGGTCCCATTAAGCGTCCCCATGGTCCCATTGGGTGTCCCCATGGCCGTACTGTGTCCCCATGGTCATACCGAGTCCCCACGATCCCATTGGGTGTCCCCATGGCCATACTGTGTCCCCATGGCCATGCTGTGTCCCCATGATCCCATTGGGTGTCCCCATGGTCCTGATGGGCGTCCCCATAGTCCTGGTCCATCTCCTTGGCCACCACGTGTCCCCACGGTCATACCATGTCCTCATGGTCCCCCATGGGTGTCCCCATGGCCCCATAGGGTGTCCCCATGGTCAAACCGTGTCCCCGTGGTCCCGGCCCATCCCCTTGGGGCCACCACGTGTCCCCCTGCTCACACCGTGTCCCCACGGACCCAGTGGGTGTCCCCACCGTCCTCCCACGTCCCCGTGGTCCCAATGGGTGTCCTCACGGTCCCGGTGCCATCAGCCGTTTCCCCGCATCCCAGCGGTGCTGCAGAGTTGGAGCATCCAGCAGGACGGCCCCATCTCCACCGTGCTGCTCTTCCCCCTGGAGGAGCCGGACGACGACGGGGACGTCGCCGGGGGGCACCGCGGGGCCGATGATGTGGGGCCGTCAGCGCCCGGCCCGGAGCCCACCCCACACTACAGCCTGCTGGTGGCCAGCACCATCGAGATGTCCGTGGTGTACCGGTGAGTGCGCGTCCCCACCGCGTCCCCCCGTCTGTCCCCATGTCTGTCCCCGTGTCTGTCCCCGTGTCTGTCCCCGTGTCTGTCCCCCCGTCTGTCCCCATGTCTGTCCCCGTGTCTGTCCCTCCGTCTGTCCCTATGTCTGTCCCCATGTCTGTCCCCGTGTCTGTCCCCCCGTCTGTCCCTATGTCCCCACATCCATCTGTCTGTCCCTGTGTCCATCCCTGTGTCCCCATGTCCACACCCCCAGGGCTGGGGGCTGACCAAACAGAATGTCCCCATGTCCGTCCCCATGTCTGTCCCCATGTCCGTCCCCATGTCCCCATGTCCGTCCCCACGTCCTTTTGTCCCCACATCCCCCCCTGTGTCCCCATGTCCCCGTGTCACCACGCCCTCATGTCCGTCCCTGTGTCCCCATGTCCTTCTGTCTGTCCCCATGTCCCCACATCCCCACATCCATCCCCGCGTCCCCATGTCCTCAAGTCTCTTCCTATGTCCTTCTGTCTGTCCCCACATCCCCATATCCACCCCCACACCCCCCTGTCCCCATGTCCATCCCCGTGTCCTTCTGTCTGTCCGCATGTCCCCACATCCCCATGTCTTTCTGTCTGTCCCCATGTCCCCATGTCTGTCCCCATGTCCTTCTGTCTGTCCCCACGTCCCCATATCCACCCCCACATCCCCCTGTCCCCATGTCCATCCCCGTGTCCTTCTGTCTGTCCCCATGTCCCCACATCCATCCCCACATCCCCATGTCCTCCTGTCTGTCCCCACATCCCCACGTCCACCCCCACACCCGCTGTCCCCACGTCCGTCCCCGTGTCCTCCTGTCCGCCCGCACCTCCCGTTCCCCCCGCAGGGACGTGCTGAGCCGCGGGCTGACGGAGCAGCTGTCGCTGCCTGGCAGTGACCACCACGACGCGGTGCTGTGCGCCATGTTGGCCTGCACGGCGTTGGACGGCGGCCGCGAGGTTCTGTTGGGCACTTACGGGCAGGTATGGCCTCGGGGGGCACACCCAGATGGTATGGGGGGCCCCGGGGGGCCGCGGCCGCCAACCGGACGGGAAATGATGCTGCTGAACCCCCCTCCCCCCCCACCCCCATTTTGGGGATCCTACACTGGGGGGAAAAGGAGGGGGAGGAGAGCCCCCCCCACCCCCATTGCTGCTTATTGGGGGACGTCCCCATTGTGGGGGTCCTACACTGTGGGGAGGAGGAAGGGGAGACCCCCCCCATTAGGAGGGGGAGACTCATTGCTGCATCCCCCCATCTCAGGGGTCCCCCACCCTCTGAGGAGGGGGAGGAGACCCCCCCACCCCCATTGCTGCTTATTGGGGGACCCCCCCATTGTGGGAGTCCTACACTGTGCGGAGGAGGAAGGGAAGACCCCCCCCCATTTCAGGCGTCTTCCCCCATTAGGAGGGGGAGACTCATTGCTGGACCCCCCCACCTCGGGGGTCCCCCATCCTCTGAGGAGGAGACCCCCCCACCCCCATTGCTGCTCACGGTGGGACCCCCCCAGCACCCCCACCCCGACACCTCCGTGGTGGGACCCAATGATGACGATGGGGGCGTGGGGGTGTCCTCCCCCCCCACGGGGTGGGCACGCAGCTCCTGGAAATGGGTTGACCCGATGGCCCCCAGCGCTGCCCCACCTCAGCGCTCGGAAGGGGCGATTAACGCCGGCCCTAACGAGGCTATGGAGGGGGGGCGGGGGGGGTGTCTCTGGGCCCCCCCTCCCCCGTGCCCCATAGGAGCTGCTGTGCCCCATAGGAGCTGCTGTGCTACGCCTACCGCGGCCGGCGCTGCGGCTTTCAGCTGCTGTGGACGCGGCGCTTCCCCGGCCCGGTGCTGGCGCTGTGTGGGGCGGACCTGACGGGAGATGGGCTGCGGGAGGTGGCCGTGGGGTGTCTGCAGGGGCTGCACGTCCTGCAGGTGGGTGCTGCCCCCCCCGGGTCACCCCTATGGGTCACCTCAGGGGGCCACTGTGTCACCCATGGGTCCCTGTGTCACCCCTATGGCTCCCTATATCACCCTATGGCTCCTTATGTCACCCCTATGGGTCTCTATGTCACCCCTATGGGTCCCTATGTCACCCCATGGCTCCCTATGTCACCCCTATGGGTCCTCGGGTCACCTCAGTGGGTCACCAGGTCACCTCAGTGGGTCTCTGTGTCACCCCTATGGGCCCCTGTGTCACCTATGGGTCCCTATGTCACCCCCATGGGTCCCTATGTCACCCCTATGGGTCCCTATGAGTCCCCATGTCACCCCTATGGGTCCCTGGGTCACCTCAGTGGGTCACCGGATCACCTCTTTGGGTCCCTGTCCCCCCCTGTGGACCCCTGTGCCCCCCTACGGGCCTCTATGTCACCCCTATGGGTTTCTATGTCCCCCTATGGGTCACGGTGTTCCCCTATGGGCCTCTATGTCACCCCTATGGGCCTCTATGTCACCCCTATGGGCCCCTATGTCCCCCTATGGGTCACAGTGTCCCCCTCTGGGTCTCTATGTCATCCCTGTGGGTCCCAATGTCCCCCTATGGGTCACAGTGTCCCCCTATGGGTCACAGTGTCCCCCCCTCTCCCCCCACAGCACAGCCTGGAGCCCACAGCACAGCGCCTGAAGGAGCGGCTGCGCAGGGAGGTGGCACGGAGGGCACAGCAGAGGGGGGGGGAGGGGACCGGGACCCCCAAGTGATGGGGGTGGATGGGGTGTGGGGGGGGGGGGGGCACCGAAAGTGGGGCTGGAAAGAGGAGAAACGGCCCCCAAAAGGGCAAAAATGGCCCCCAAGTGGGGGGGGAACGGCCCCAGAATGGAGCGAAATGGGCCCAAAAGAGAAGAAATGGACTCAAAAAAGGCAAAAATGACCCAAAACAGAGAGAAATGGCCCCAAAATTCAGACGGTGACGCCGACCCTTTGATACCCCCCCCCACCCCCAGAGACCCCAATAAACGGCACCGCTCCGACCCCCGTGTGACGCAATGGGCAGCGCCGGGGGGGCTCCATGGGGGGGGGGGGGGGGGGAACTCCGGGTCTGGGGAGGGGAAACTGAGGCACACGGCGGGGGGGGGGCGGTGTGTCCCCATGGCGTTTTGGGGACCCCCCCGAGGATGGGGGGGGGGGGGGGCGGAGTGGGATCCCCCCTCCCGTGGGGGAAACTGAGGCACGCGGGCGCTGTCCGCGGCTCTGGTGCTGAACGCGCGGCGCCGCCGTTTGCAGCGGGGGGAGCCGAGGGGCGGGGGGGGGAAAGGGGGCGGGGCTCTCCGGTACCCCCCCTTTTCTCGCTCCCCCCCCTCAGCTGTGCCTCCGCCCCCCCCGCCCCCCCCCCCCCGCCCGCGCCATGGAGCGTTAACGGAGCGGGGAAGGAGCAGGGAAGGAGCGGGGACGGACGGCGTGAGAGGTGGGAGTGGGACCGGGGGGGCACCGGGGGGGCGTTTGGGGGGGGTCCCTACGGGGTGGGGGCACCAAAGGGGGGCGTTGTGGGGATGGGGAACCCCGGGGGATTCTCGGGGATGGGAACAGGTGGTGGGCGGGGGGGGGGTTGGGGGGTGGAGGGATGAGGGATTGGAAGGGGGGGGGGACGGGATTGGGGTGAGGATGAGGTGGGGTGGGATGTGGGGCTGACAGTGGGGCGGGATGGGGTGGGGATGGGGTGGGATGGGGATGAAGATGAGGATGAGGATGAAGATGGGACGGTGCTGAGGGTGAGGACGGGATGGGGGCGGTGATGAGGATGGGGGTTCCCCGCGTTCCCCCCCCCCCCCCCCCCCCATGGCCTCACCTGGGGGTCCCCGGGATCGGGTCTGGCAGCATCAGGTGCCCCCCGGCGCTCTTCCTCCTCTTCCTCCTCTTCCTCCCCCTCCTCCTCCTCCCCCACCCCCCCCCCCCCATTTCCCGCACCCCAGCAGCTCCCGACTCCGTCCCCATTGATGGGTTGGGGACAACGGAGGGTTCCTCGTGCAACCAACCCCAATCCTGAACTCAACCCCAAACCCAACCGACCCCAAATCCAACCCCAAACCGAACCCCGATGCCATGAACCCCAACCCCAAATCCAACCCCAACACAACGAACTCCAAATCCAACCCAAATCCAACCCCAACTCAGTGAACCCCAAATCCAACCTCAAACCCAACGCCGAACCCAACGAACCTCAACCCCAAACCCAACCCCAATGCAACAAACCCCAAATCCAACCCCAACTCCAATGCTGTGAACCCCAAATCCAATCCCAACCCAACGCCAACCCCAACCAGCCCCGAACCCAACAAATCCCAACCCCAAACCCGTCCAAATCCAACCCAAATCCAACCCCGACTCCAACCAACCCCAAACTCAATGAACCCCAAGCCCAAATCCAACCCAAATCGTACCGACCCCAAACCCAGCCGACCCCAAATTCAATCCTAACCCCAACCCAACCCACCCCACACCTGACTGACCCCACACCTGACCGACCCCACACCCGACCGACCCCGAACCCAAACCCAAGTTCAATCCCAACCGAACCTCAACCCCAACCGAACCTCAACCCCAACCGAACCTCAACCCCAACCGAACCTCAACCCCGACCCCAACCCAACCCTAATCCTAAACCCAACCCTCCTCCAGAGATGGGGTCCTGGGATGGGGACCTGGCGCCGTCCCCATAGCCGCAGTCGGTGCCCCCCTCCCGGCACTGCATTTGCCCCCCCCCACCCCCCCCGCCTTTCCTATCAGAACCCCCCGGATGGTTTAATTGATGTTTCACCCAGACGCTGCTAATGAGGCGATTAAATTAATTACAGCCGTGTTTGCGCCGCTGAGAGCGGAGGCGACGGCTCCACGGCCCCGGGGGGAGCGGGATGGGGTCGGTGCCGACGTGGGGCGGTGGGAATGGGACGGGGGCAGTGGGACGGAGGGATGGGGATGGGGCAGTGGGGCGGGGGCAGTGGGGTGGAGGTGTGGGGAGACGGGACAGTGGGGTCAGCGCTGTGGGGACGGAGCGACAGGGATGGGGGAAATGGGGGCTGAGTTCCGGGGATGGGAGCGGTGCGGCGGAGGGACGAGGACGGGGCGGCGGGGGCGGCGCCGTAGGGCAGAGCGGTGGGGTGAGGCTATGGGGCAGAGCGGGCTGTGGGTCTCACGGCGGGGGTCCCCTCGCGGTCCCCCCTTCCCTCTCCATCCCCCGTCTCCAGCCGTTCCCATCCCCCGTTGCCATGGGAACCACGCGGTTGCCGGGCGGAGCCTCGCGCGCCCACGCATCCCTGCACCCCCGGAGCCGTGGGCGGTTCCAATGGGGCCCGGGGATGCGGCCCAGCCCCACTGCTCAGCGCCCCACGGCTGCGGGCCCCAGCCCCATTGCGTCGCCTCCAGCCCCACTTCATTGCCTCCGTCCTCACCGCGTCGTCCGTATAGCCACGGCATCGTCCCCAGCCCCGCTGTGCCGCCCCCAGCCCCTCTGCGTTGCCCCTGACCCATAGCACTGCCCCCAGCCTCGATCCCCACCCCACGGCAGCGGCCCCAACCCCATTCCATCACCCCCAGCCCCACTGCACTGCCCTCAGCCCCACTGCAGTGACCCCAATCCACTGCAATGACCCCAACCCACTGTATTACCTGCAACCCAACCCGCTGATCCCAACCCATTCCATTGACCCCAACCCACTGCACTGATCCCAACCCATTGACCCCAACCCATTCCATTGACCCCAACCCAACCCATTGACTCCAACCCAACCCGTTGACCCCCACCCAACCCGCTGACCCCATCCCATTCCATTGACCCCAACCCAACCCATAGACCCCAACCCAACTCACTGACCCCAACCCAACCCATAGACCCCAACCCAACCCATTGACTCCAACCCAACCCGTTGACCCCAACCCAACCCACTGACCCCAACCCAACCCATTGCCCCCAACCCATTCCACTGACCCCAACCCATAGACCCCAACCCAACCCATTGACCCCAACCCATTCCACTGACCCCAACCCAACCCATTGACCCCAACCCAACCCATAGACCCCAACCCATTCCACTGACCCCAACCCATAGACCCCAACCCAATCCATTGACCCCAACCCGTTCCACTGACCCCAACCCAACCCATAGACCCCAACCCAGTGCAATGACCTCAACGCACTGCATTGCCCCCAACCCGCTGCATTGCCCCCCAGCCCTTGCACTGCCCCCAACCCAACCCTCTGCCCCCAACCCGCCAACTCCCTTCAGCAGCCCCACCCCCACCCCCCTGCTGACGTCTCCCCCCGCAGGCCGGCATGGCGGCGTGGCGGGCGGCGCTGGCGGCCGCGTTGCTGCTGGCCGAGCCGTGCGCCCCGGAGCCGCCGTCGGAAGCCAACGGGACGTGCCAGGGCTCCAACCGCTGCCAGCCCGGCGTGCTGCTGCCCGTCTGGCAGCCCGACGACCCCTCGTTCGGCGACAAAGCGGCGCGCGCCGTCGTCTACTTCGTGGCCATGATGTACATGTTCCTGGGCGTCTCCATCATCGCCGACCGCTTCATGGCTTCCATCGAGGTCATCACCTCCAAGGAGAAGGAGATCACCATCACCAAAGCCAACGGCGAGACCAGCATCGGCACGGTGCGCATCTGGAACGAGACGGTGTCCAACCTGACGCTGATGGCGCTGGGCTCGTCGGCGCCGGAGATCCTGCTGTCGGTCATCGAGGTGTGCGGGCACAACTTCCAGGCGGGCGAGTTGGGCCCCGGCACCATCGTGGGCAGCGCCGCCTTCAACATGTTCGTGGTCATCGCCGTCTGCGTCTACGTCATCCCCAGCGGGGAGAGCCGCCGCATCAAACACCTGCGCGTCTTCTTCGTCACGGCCGCGTGGAGCATCTTCGCCTACATCTGGCTCTACCTCATCCTGGCCGTCATCTCGCCCGGCGTGGTGCAGGTGTGGGAGGCGCTGCTCACCCTCGTCTTCTTCCCGGTCTGCGTGGTCTTCGCCTGGGCGGCCGACAAGCGGCTGCTCTTCTACAAGTACGTCTACAAGCGCTACCGCGCCGACCCGCGCAGCGGCATCATCATCGGCACCGAGGCGGAGCTGCCCAAAGGCATCGAGATGGACGGCGGCTTCCAGCCCCCCGAGCGCCGCGAGGCCGAAGGCTCCGCCGGCGGCGGCGCTTCGCCCGCCCTCCCCGCCAGCGCCGAGGAGAAGGAGCTGGACGAGAGCCGGCGGGAGGTGATCCAGATCCTGAAGGACCTGAAGCAGAAGCACCCGGAGCGCGAGCTGGAGCAGCTGGTGGACATGGCCAACTACTACGCGCTGCTGCACCAGCAGAAGAGCCGCGCCTTCTACCGCATCCAGGCCACGAGGATGATGACGGGCGCCGGCAACGTCCTGCGGAAGCACGTGGCCGAGTTCTCCAAGCGCTCCTCGGCGCTGCTGGAGGTGCCGTCGGACGCCGAGGAGGAGGCGTGCAGCCGCATCTTCTTCGAGCCCTGCCTCTACCACTGCCTGGAGAACTGCGGCGCCGTGACGCTGTCGGTGGCGTGCCAGCACGGCGCGGAGCTCAACCACACCTTCTACGTGGACTACAAGACGGAGGACGGCTCGGCCAAGGCGGGCTCGGACTACGAGTACAGCGAGGGGACGCTGATCTTCAAGCCGGGGGAGACGCAGAAGGAGCTGAAGATCGGCATCATCGACGACGACATCTTCGAGGAGGACGAGCACTTCTTCGTGCGGCTGCTCAACCTGCGCGTGGGCGACGCCGAGGGGATGTTCGAGGCCGACTCGGCCGAGCACCCCAAGGGCCGCCTGGTGGCGCCGCTGGTGGCCACCGTCACCATCCTGGACGACGACCACGCCGGCATCTTCTCCTTCCAGGAGCGCGTGGTGCACGTCAGCGAGTGCCAGGGCGCCGTGGAGGTGACGGTGGTGCGCAGCTCGGGCGCCCGCGGGACGGTGCTGCTGCCCTACCGCACCGTGGAGGGCACCGCGCGGGGAGGAGGAGTGGATTACGAGGACGCGTGCGGGGAGTTGGAGTTCCGCAACGATGAGACGGCGTGAGGGCGGCCGTGGGGCGGGGGGAGGAGGGAGGGAGGGGGGGGTGGGGAAACGGGTGGAGAAATGGAGGGAGGGAGGGAGGGAGGGATGGGTGGAGAGGTGGAGGGGTGGGATGGGATGGGGTGGGATGGGATGGGATGGGATGGGATGGGATGGGATGGGATGGGATGGGATGGGTGGATGGGGAAATGGAAGGAGAAATGGAGGGATGGATGGATGGGTGGATGGGTGGGTGGGTGGGTGGGTGGGTGAAGAGATGGGGAAATGGATGGAGAAATGGATGGATGGAGGGAGGGAGGGAGGGAGGGATGGAAGGATGGATGGATGGATGGATGGATGGATGGATGGATGGATGGATGGATGGAGAAATGGATGGAGAGGTGGAGGGATGGGATGGGATGGGATGGGATGGGTGGATGGATGGGGAAATGGAAGGAGAAATGGAGGCATGGAGGGAAGGATGGATGGGGAAATGGATGGAGGGATGGATGGATGGATGGATGGGTGGATGGATGAATGGATGGGGAAATGGGTGGATGGATGGATGGATGGGGAAATGGATGGAAAGATGGATGGAGGAGGGGGGGAGGGAGGGAGGGGTGGAGAAATGGGAGGATCACCAAAAAGACGGGCGGACGGACGGAGGGACGGACGGGCGGACAGACGGATGGTGGGGATCCTCCCAGGACACCCCCGAGGTGACTCCCCCACGCCCCCATCCCCAGGAAGACGCTGCAGGTGAAGATTGTGGACGACGAGGAGTACGAGAAGAGGGACAACTTCTTCATCGAGCTGGGGCCGCCGCGCTGGCTGAAACGCGGCATCTCGGGTAGGGGGCGGGGGGACGGGGGGGGACGGGGGGGGACGGGGGGGCGTGGGGGGGGCGTGGGGGGGACATGGGGGGACGTGGGGGGGACACGCAGCCTCTCACCACCTCCTGTCCCCTCTGCAGCCCTTCTGCTGAACCAAGGTAGGAGCCTTCCTCCCTCCTCCTCCTCCTCCTCAGCTGGCTGAGGCCCATAGGATGGCGGGCGCTGTGTGCTGCGTCCCCTGCGTGTCCGATGTCATCACCCCCACGTCCGATGTCACCCCCATGTTTGATGTCACCCCCACACCTGATGATGTCACCCCCACATCTGATGTCACCCCCATGTCCGATGTCACCCCCACGTCCAATGTCACCCCCATGCCCGGTGCCACCTGTCCCCCTGTGTCGCTGTGCCACCTGCTGTGTGTTTGCTCTGCCCCATGCCTCCGCTGTGTCCCCATGCCCCAATGCCACCCCCCAATGCCACCCCCCCATGCCCCCCACGTCCCCACCCCGTGTCCCACAGCCGAGGGGGACCGCGCGCTGTCGGCGGAGGAGGAGGAGGCGCGGCGCATCGCCGAGATGGGGAAACCCATCCTGGGGGAGAACTGCCGCCTGGAGGTCGTCATCGAGGAGAGCTACGACTTCAAGGCAGGGGGACAGCGGGGGGACAGTGGGGGGCAGTGGGGGGCAGGGGGGGTGTGGGGATGTGGGGACATCATGAGGGCATTGTGGGGACATGGGGATATGAGGACATGGGGACTGTGGGGGGCAGTGGGGGTGTGGGGACATCATGAGGGCGTTGTGGGGACAGTGGGGGTGTGGGGATGTGGGGACATCATGAGGGCGTTGTGGGGACATGGGGATATGAGGACATGGGGAAAGTGGGGGGCAGTGGGGGTGTGGGGACATGGGGACATCATGGGGACATCGTGGGGACATCATGGGGATGGAGACATGGGGCCATGGGGATATGAAGACATGGGGACAGTGGGGGGCAGTGGGGGTGTGGGGACATCGTGGGGACATTGTGGGGATGGAGACACGGGGCCATGGGGATATGAGGACATATATATGGGACAGTACGGGACAGCGGGGGTGTGGGGACATGGGGACACTGTGGGGACATCGTGGGGATATGAGATATGGGATACGGGACACGGGGACAATGGGGACATGGAGACAATGGGGACAATGGGGACAATGGGGACGATGGTCCTGCAGAACACGGTGGACAAACTGATCAAGAAGACCAACCTGGCCACCGTCATCGGGACGCACTCCTGGAGGGAGCAGTTCCTGGAGGCCATCACCGTCAGCGCCGGTGCGTCACCGCGTCACCGCACCGGGGGGGCGCCCAACCGTGGGGACACCCAACCATGGGGACACCCAACTATGGGGACACCCATCATGGGGACACCCAACCGTGGGGACACCCAACCGTGGGGACACCCATCTATGGGGGACACCCAACCATGGGGGACACCCATCATGGGGACACCCAACTGTGGGAACACCCAACTATGGGGGACACCCATCATGGGGACACCCAACCGTGGGGACCGTCACCTGGGGGTCACGTCTTGCCCCACGGGGGGCACTCTGGGGTCAATGGGGACCCTTTGGGGTCATCCCATGCCCATTCTTCCGCCCTTGGTGACACTTTGGGGCCGATGGGGACCCTTTAGGGTCAATGGGGACCCCTTGGGGTCATCCCATGCCCATTCTTCTGCCCTTGGTGACACTTTGGGGCCGATGGGGACCCTTAAGGGCCAATGGGGACTCCTTGGGGTCATCCCATGCCCATTCTTCCACTCTTGGTGACACTTTGGGGCCGATGGGGACCCTTAAGGGCCAATGGGGACCCTTTGGGGTCACCCCACGCCCCCGGCTCTGACGCAGCCTTCCTCCCCAGGCGAGGAGGAGGAGGAGGAGGACGGGCGGGAGGAGCGCCTGCCGTCGTGCTTCGACTACGTGATGCACTTCCTGACCGTCTTCTGGAAGGTTCTGTTCGCCTGCGTGCCCCCCACCGAGTACTGCAACGGCTGGGCGTGTTTCGGGGTCTCCATTCTGCTCATCGGGGTCCTCACGGCGCTCATCGGGGATTTGGCCGCCCACTTCGGCTGCACCGTCGGCCTCAAAGACTCCGTCAACGCCGTCGTCTTCGTGGCGCTCGGCACCTCCATCCCCGGTGTGTGGGGCCGTGGGGGGGCCGTGGGGGCAATGGGGACACGATGGGTGCGGTGGGGGCAACGTGGCACTGGGAGCCATGGGGGCGATGGGGCAATGGGGACGATGGGGGTGGTGGAGGTGATGGGGACGAGAGGGTAAAGGGACAGCGGGGACAATGGGGGCAATGGGCGCAGTGGGGGCCGTGGGGGCAGTGGGGACAGTGGGGTAAAGGGACAATTGGGACACAGTGGGGGCCGTGGGGCACTGGGAGCAATGGGGGTGATGGGGGCCATGGGGTAAAGGGGTAACGGACAGCGGGACATAACAGGGACTGTCCCCATCCATCCCCACCCACCACACCTACCCCAATGTCCCCACCCACCCCAATGTCCCCATCCATCCCAATGTCCCCAATGTCCCCATCCATCCCCACCAATCCCAATGTCCCCACCCACCCCATGTCCCCATCCATCCCCATCCACCCCAATATCCCCACCCACCCCAATGTCCCCAATGTCCCCATCCATCCCTGCCTGCCCCACCCACCCCAATATCCCCACCCACCCCAATGTCCCCCTCCATCCCTGCCCGCCCCACCCACCCCAATGTCCCCACCCACCCCAATATCCCCACCCACCCCAATGTCCCCAATGTCCCCATCCATCCCTGCCTGCCCCACCCACCCCAATATCCCCCTCCATCCCTGCCCGCCCCACCCACCCCAATGTCCCCACCCACCCCAATGTCCCCAATATCCCCACCCACTCCAATGTCCCCAGTGTCCCCATCCATCCCTGCCCTCCCCATCCACCCCAATGTCCCCATCCACCCCAATATCCCCACCCACCCCAATATCCCCCTCCATCCCTGCCCGCCCCACCCACCCCAATGTCCCCACCCACCCCAATGTCCTCATCCATCCCTGCCTGCCCCATCCACCCCAATGTCCCCATCCATCTCCATCCACCCCAATATCCCCACCCACCCCAATGTCCCCAATGTCCCCACCCACCCCAATACCCCCCTCCATCCCCACACCGGTTTGACCTCTTCCCACCCCCCCCCCCCAAACAGACACCTTCGCCAGCAAAGTGGCGGCCCTGCAGGACCACTGCGCGGACGCGTCCATCGGGAACGTGACGGGTTCCAACGCCGTCAACGTCTTCCTGGGGCTGGGGGTGGCCTGGTCGGTGGCCGCCATCTATTGGGCGGCTCAGGGCCGGGACTTCGAGGTGCAGACGGGGACTTTGGCCTTTTCGGTGACCCTCTTCACCATCTTCGCCTTCGTCTGCATCAGCGTCCTCATGTACCGCCGGCGGCCCCACATCGGGGGGGAGCTGGGGGGGCCGCGCACCCCCAAAGTGCTGACGGCCGCCCTCTTCCTCGGCCTTTGGCTGCTCTACATCCTCTTCGCCAGCCTGGAGGCGTATTGCCACATCCGGGGCTTCTGAGGGGGGCGCGGGGGGCGTGGGGGGCATAGGGACCCTATGGAGACCCCAACAGGACATGGGGGGCATAGGGACCCTATGGAGACCCCAACAGGATGTGGGGGGCATAGGGACACTATGGAGACCCCAACAGGACATGGGGGGCATAGGGACCCTATGGAGACCCCAACAGGACATGGGGGACGTGGGGGGCATAGGGACCCTATGGAGACCCCAACAGGACATGGGGGGCATAGGGACCCTATGGAGACCCCAACAGGACATGGGGGGCATAGGGACCCTATGGAGACCCCAACAGGATGTGGGGGACATGGGGGGCGTGGGGGGCATAGGGACCCTATGGAGACCCCAAGAGGACATGGGGGACGTGGGGGGCATAGGGACACTATGGAGACCCCAACAGGATGTGGGGGACATGGGGGGCGTGGGGGGCATAGGGACCCTATGGAGACCCCAAGAGGACATGGGGGACGTGGGGGGCACAGGGGGACGTGGGGGACATGGGGGGTATGGGTGGGCATGGGGACCCCAAGAGGACATGGGTGAACATGGGAGGTGCAAGGGGACGTGGGGGGCACAGGGGGACATGGGGGGCGGCCCCACACAGCCCCACACTGGGGAAGAGGACGGGTCCTCCCAGAGCGCCGCGGCCCGTGGGGTCTTCGTGGTGTCCCTATTGGGTTCCCATTGGGTCCCCTATCCCCTTGGGGTCTTCATAGGGTCCCCCTAGGGCCCCCACATCCCTTTGGGGTCTTTCCGGTGTCCCCATTGGGTCCCCATTGGGTACCCCACCCCCTCGGGGTCCCCATAGGGTCCCCATAGGGTCCCCATGTCCCCTCGGGGTCTTCTTCACGTCCTCGTGGCCCTACATGTTCCCCATAGGGTCCCCATGTCTTCTTGGGGTCTCCATAGGGTCCCCATTGGGTCCCTACATCCCCTCGGGGTCTTCCTGGTGTCCCCATTGGGTCCCTCCATAGGGTCCCTATACCCCCTCAGGGTCTTCTTGGTGTCCCCGTGGCCCTATATGGACCCCATAGGGTCCCCATGTCCCCTTGGGGTCTTCCTGGTGTCCCCATTGGGTCCCCACGACCCCTCGTGTTCCTCCTGTCCCCATAGGGAGGCTTTTTTGCCATCTTCATGTCCGCCTGACCCCATAGGGTCCCCACATCCCTTTGGGGTCCCCCTGCCCCCCCATGGCCCTATACAGCCCCCATAGGGTCCCCATGTCCCCTCAGGGTCCCCCTACCCCCCCCCCTCCCCCCCCGCAAGACCCCATAGGGTCCCCACATCCCTTAAGGGTCTCCCTGTCACCCCCATGGCCCCATATGATCCCCTTGGGGCCCCCCTTCCCCCCCCCCTCCCGACCCCATAGGGTCCCCATGTCCCCTCAGGGTCCCCTTGCCCCCCCAACCCCATACAGTCCCCACATACCCTTGGGGTCCCCCTGCCCGCCCCATAAGGTCTCCCTTCCCCCCCCCCAACGCCCCCCATCCCCTCAGGACCCCAAAGTCCCCTCGGCGTCCCCTCCGTGTCCCCCCACCCCCGGGGGACCCCACAGTGGGGCAGGGATGGATGGGGTGGGTGTTGGGGGGGGGGGGGGGGGCACTTTTCGGAGCTCGGATTCGTTTTAATGGCGTTTTTTTTTTTAATGGTGGCCCCCGGGGCTCCAATTTTAACCCCAAATTCGGGGGGGGCGATTTTGGGGGCGTCACTGTGGGTCTGAATGGCCCCAAAAGAAACCGTCCGTCCCCCCCCCCGGGGTGACACCGGGACTGTGTGTGTCATTGTCTGCAATGGGGGGAGATATGGGGGGGGGCTATGGGGGGGGCTATGGGGGGATATGGGGGGGATATAGGAGGGGATATGGGGTGGGGGAATGGGGGTGGGATATGGGGGGGGATATGGGGTGGGGGTTAGGGTTAGGGGGCTCACCCTATAGGTGGCTCTAGGGGGGGGGTCGCACACACCATAGGTGGGCTCCGGGGGGGGGGCACAGCCCCATAGATGGGTATGGGGGCATCACACACCCCATAGATGGGTATGGGGGCATCACACACCCTATAGATGGCTTTGGGGGGGAGGGGGGGATCACAGCCGTATAGATGGACTCTGGGGGGGTCACACAGCCCAAAGGTGGGCTCTGGGAGGGGGCACAGCCCCATAGGTGGGCTCTGGGTGGGTCACACACCCCATAGGTGGCTGTGGGGGGTGGGTCACACAGCCCAAAGGTGGGCTCTGGGGGAGGGCACAGCCCCATAGGTGGATTTTGGGGCGGGGTCACACACCCCATAGGTGGGCTCTGGGGGAGGGCACAGCCCTATAGGCGGGTTTGGGGGGGGCACACCCCATAGGTGGGCTCTGGGGGAGGGCAGAACCCCATAGGTGGCTGTGAGGGGGGGGGGGGGCACAGCCCCATAGGTGGGCTCTGGGTGGGGTCACGCACCCCATAGGTGGCTGCGGGGGGGCCTCACCCCATAGATGGGTTTGGGGGCGGTGTGCCTCAGTTTCCCCTCCTACCCAAATCCCCCCTCCCCCCCCCCCCCCCTCCGTGACGTGGGGGCGGGGCGGGACCCGGCGGTGCAGAACGTGGGGACAGCGCGTGGGGACGGACACAGCGCGCTGCCCCCCCCCCCCCACCCACCCAACGACCCCCCCCCCACCCCCCTCCTCTCCGGGACCACCACGAACCCCCCCCCCCCCCCCCAACGCGGGACCCCGCGACCCCCACGAGTGACGTCGGGTGACCCCACGCGGGATTCGAACCCACGGAGCGATGGCGGAGGGGGACGGGGAGGACGATGTGCAGTTCCTGAGGACGGTGAGGTTGGGGGGGGGCAATGGGGGGGAATGGGGGGCAGTGGGGAGGGCACTGGGGGGGGACTGGGGGGGCTGGGGGGCAGTGGGAGGGGGACTGGGGGGCATTGGAGGGATACTGGGGGGGCTGGGGGGGGCTGAGGGGGGGTTGGGGGTCACTGGGGGATACTGGGAGGCACTGGGGGGAATGGGGGGCACTGGGGGGCATTGGAGGGGTACTGGGGGGGGGCTGGGGCTACTGGGAGGCACTGGAAGGTGGAGGAGGGGTCTGGGGGGGGCGCTGGGGGGTACTGGGGGGGTTATTGGGGGGCATTGGGAGGCACTGGGGGGGCATTGGGGGGGGAAGGAGTAACTGGGGGGGCACATAGGGACAATTAAGGGGGCTGGGGGGGCATTGGGGGAGCATTGGGGTGGGAATGGAGTAACTGGGGGGGCACATAGGGGCAATTGAGGGGGCTGGGGGGGTATTGGGGGGGGAATGGGGCACTGGGGGGGGCATTGGGAGCACGGGGGGGGGGGGGATGAGCTGCGCCCCCCCCAACCCCCCACCTGTCCCTGTCCCAAAAATACCCCCGGGGGGGGGAGGGGCGCACAGCTGTTCTATTGGGGGGGGGGGGGGGGGGGGGGCAGAAATGGGATCCGGGGCCCAAAAATACCCTCTATGGGGGGGGGGGGGGGGGGGGTCTATTTTGGGCCATTTGTCCCAATTTGGCCTCAAAAAATTGGAGCGGGGGGGGGGGGAGGGGGTGGGAATTAATGAGATTAATTATCTTTTTAATGGGGCTCATTAATTTTTAATGGCTTTTTGTTTTTCAATGAGGAGTGAAATGGGGGAGGGGGGATATAGGATCGGGTGCCCCCCCCTCCCCCCCTCCCACATTGCAGTGACCCCAATGGCAGCTGAGGAATGTGCCCCCCCCCCCATAGAGTGATGGGAGCAGCTGTGGGGGGGGGGGGCAGATTATGGGGGGGGTAACAGGGAAACTGAGGCACAAAGGGGGGGGGGGTGATGAGGAACACTGGGGGGGGATGGGGTTTTTTTTGGGGGGGGCCATAGGGCTGTGACCCCCCCAGGATGATGGAAGGGTATTGGGGGGGGGGGGGGGGGAATGGAGGCCAATGGGGCGCAAAGGGGGGGGAATGAGGCACCAATGGGGCGCAATGGGGAAACTGAGGCATTGGGGGGGGGGGCACAGCGGGGGCTCTGATTGGGGTTCTTTTTAGGGGGGGTCTCTATGGCTCTGAGCCCCCCCGGGGTGATGGGGTGGTATGGGGGGGGGGGGGGGGGGGGGGGGGGATGGGGGCCAATGGGGCACAGAGGAGGGTGGGAATGAGGCAGCAGTGGGGCGCAATGGGGAAAGAGAGGCCTGGGGGGGGGTGTGGGGTTTTGAGGGGGGGTCTTTATGGCCGTGCCCCCCCCCCCCGCCCCCCCCCAGGACGATGAGGTGGTGCTGCAGTGCACCACAACGCTGCTGAAGGAGCAGCTGAAGCTCTGCCTGGCGGCCGAAGGCTTCGGGAACCGCCTCTGCTTCCTGGAGCCCACATCCAACGCGCAGGTGGGGGGGCCTCTGGTGTCCCTTTGGTGCCCCCCGTGACCCCAATGTCCCTTTGGTGCCCCCCGTGACCCCAATGTCCCTTTGGTGCCCCCCGTGACCCCAATGTCCCCGTGACCCCAATGCCCCCCATGACTCCAATGTCCCTTCAGTGTCCCCATGACCCCAATGCCCCCCGTGACCCCAATGTGCCCCCTGTGAGCCCAATGTCCCTTTGGTGCCCCCCCCGGTGACCCCAATGTCCCTTCAGTGCCCCTTCTGATCCCAATGTCCCTTCCATGTCCCCGTGACCCCAATGCCCCCCATGACCCCAATGTCCCTTCAATGCCCCTTCTGACCCCAATGTCCCTTTGGTGTCCCCGTGACCCCAATGCCCCCCATGACCCCAATGTCCCTTCAGTGCCCCCCGTGACCCCAATGCCCCCTTGCTGTCCCCCGTGACCCCAATGTCCCCCATGACCCCAATGTCCCTTTGGTGCCCCCCATGACCCCAATGCCCCCCATGACCCCAATGCCCCCCATGACCCCAATGCCCCCCATGACCCCAATGTGCCCCCCATGACCCCAATGTCCCTTCAATGCCCTTCTGACCCCAATGTCCCTTTGGTGTCCCCGTGACCCCAATGCCCCCCATGACCCCAATGTCCCTTCAGTGCCCCCCGTGACCCCAATGCCCCCTTGCTGTCCCCCGTGACCCCAATGTCCCCCATGACTCCAATGTCCCTTCAGTGTCCCCATGACCCCAATGCCCCCCATGACCCCAATGTGCCCCCTATGACCCCAATGTCCCTTCGGTGCCCCCCCCGGTGACCCCAATGTCCCTTCCATGTCCCCATGACCCCAATGCCCCTTCTGACCCCAATGTCCCTTCAATGCCCCTTCTGACCCCAATGTCCCTTTGGTGTCCCCGTGACCCAATGCCCCCCATGACCCCAATGTCCCTTCAGTGCCCCCCGTGACCCCAATGCCCCCTTGCTGTCCCCCGTGACCCCAATGTCCCCCGTGACCCCAATGTCCCTTTGGTGCCCCCCATGACCCCAATGCCCCCCATGACTCCAATGTCCCTTCAGTGTCCCCATGACCCCAATGCCCCCCATGACCCCAATGTCCCTTCGGTGCCCCCCCCGGTGACCCCAATGTCCCTTCAGTGCCCCTTCTGATCCCAATGTCCCTTCCATGTCCCCGTGACCCCAATGCCCCTTCTGACCCCAATGTCCCTTCAATGCCCCTTCTGACCCCAATGTCCCTTTGGTGTCCCCGTGACCCCAATGCCCCCCATGACCCCAATGTCCCTTCAGTGCCCCCGTGACCCCAATGCCCCCTTGCTGTCCCCCGTGACCCCAATGTCCCCCGTGACCCCAATGTCCCTTTGGTGCCCCCCATGACCCCAATGCCCCCCATGACTCCAATGTCCCTTCAGTGTCCCCATGACCCCAATGTGCCCCCTATGACCCCAATGTCCCTTCGGTGCCCCCCCCGGTGACCCCAATGTCCCTTCAATGCCCCTTCTGACCCCAATGTCCCTTTGGTGTCCCCGTGACCCCAATGCCCCCCGTGACCCCAATGTCCCCTTGCTGTCCCCGTGACCCCAATGTCCCCTTGCTGTCCCCGTGACCCCAATGTCCCCCAATGTGCCCCCAATGTCCCTTCGGTGCCCCCCATGACCCCAATGTCCCTTCGGTGCCCCCCATGACCCCAATGTCCCCCAATGTGCCCCCCGTGACCCCAATGTCCCCTTGCTGTCCCCATGACCCCAATGCCCCCCGTGACCCCAATGTCCCTTCAGTGCCCCTTCCGACCCCAAGGCCCCCGTGACCCCAATGTCCCTTTGGTGACCCCACTGCCCCCCGCTGTCCCCCCCAGAATGTGCCCCCCGATTTGGCCGTGTGCTGCTTCGTTTTGGAGCAGTCGCTGTCGGTCCGAGCGCTGCAGGAGATGTTGGCCAACTGCGCAGAGAGCGGCGGAGAGGTCGGGGGTCAAAGGGCGCGGGGTCGGGGGTCAAAGGGCACGGGGGCAGAGCGGGGTGGGGGGGCGTGGCACCCCGTGTGGGTCGGTGGAGAATGGGGGGAGGGGAAGGGGGGGGGGAACGGGATGGGGTACCGGGGAGGGGGGGGGGGGGGTTGATGGGGTGGGGGTCATGGTGGGGCCGTGGGGTCGGGGTCAAAGGTCACGGGGTCAGGGTGGGGGTCACGGCCCTCCGTGTGGGGTCAGCAGAGCAGAGAATGGGCGGAGGGGGGTGATGGGGGGAGGGGGGGGGGTGTTTGTGGGGTGGGGGTTATGGTGGGGTCACTGCCCCTCCCCCCCCCACGTTGGCCAATAGCTCTGAGAGTAGGGGGGGTTCTGGGGGGGGATCTATGGGGTGGGGTTATGGGGTCAGGGTGGGGGTTATGGGGTCAGGGTGGGGGGTTGGGGGGTCACAGCCCCCCTCCCTCTGATGGAGGAGAGCAGATGGGTCTATGGGGGGGGGGGGGAGAGCGGTCCTTGGGGGGGGGGATCAATGAACCCAGGGGGGCTCAGCCCCCCCTCCCCCTTATGATGGAGGTGAATGGGGGGTCCCGGGGGGGGGTCCTTAAGCGGAAGGGGGGGCTGAGGGGGGTCTCAGGTTCATCCCCCCCCCCCCCCCCCAAATGACACTCTGTTCTCTCCCCCCCCCCTCCCCCCCCCCCCTCGCCCCACGCCCGCCCCAGGGGGTCGATCTGGATAAGTGGGTAAGGAGGTGCTGTGCCCCCCCCACCTTCGGCCTCACCTCCTCCTCCTCCTCCGCATGGAGACCCCCCCCAAAATCCTCAGAACCCAAAATCCTGGGGGACCCCCCCCAAATCCTCAGACCCCCCCACCCCCCCAAAATCCTCAGACCCCCCCCAAAATCCTGAGACCCCCCAAATCCTGACACCATCCCCCCCCCACCTCTGACCCCCCCAAATCCTGAGCCCCCCCCCACCTCTGACCCCCCCAAATCCTGAGACCCCCCCCCCAAAATCCTGAGACCCCTCCTTAACCTTTGGACCCCCCCCCAAATCCTGAGGCCCCCCCTCAAATCCTCACACCCCAAATCCTGAGACCACCCCCCCCATATCCTCAGACCCCTTCAGGTCCCTCAGACACCCCCCAAATCCTCAGACACCCCCCAAATCCTCAGACACCCCCCAAATCCTCAGACACCCCCAAAATCCTGAGACCCCCCCCACACCTCTCCGACCCCCCCAAAATCCTGAGACCCCCCAAATCCTGACACCATCCCCCAAATCCTCAGACCCCCTCCCACCCCTCCAACCCCCCCCAAATCCTGAGACCCCCCCCAAATCCTGAGCCCCCCCCTCAAATCCTCACACGCCAAATCCTGAGACCCCCCCCAAATCCTGAAACCCCCCCCCCCATACCCCTCTGACCCCCCAGATCCTGAGACCCCTTCAGGTCCCTCAGCCCCCCCCCCCCCCCCCCCAAATCCTGAGCCCCCCCCTCCCATCCGCATGGATCCCGGTTGCAGCCCCCCCCCCCCCCCCCCCCCCCAATCCCGTG